>NC_022036.1:5374761-5380537 GCF_000317375.1 Microtus ochrogaster
TCCCTCATCAGCCTGAAGAGCAATCAGGGTTCCCTGCCCTGTGGGAAGTCCTGGAAATATCTTCTTATAACTTCTATTTCTTATGCTCCTCTCTTTTTTCTTTCTTCCTTACTTTAATTATTAGAAAACATTTTATATGTTTATAGAATTTTAATTTCATGTCACGTGAAGAATTCTTCTCTCTTCATAAGTTATGAATAATTGCACCTGTAAATCAGGGTTTCTCTACCCGGCATGGTTGAGTGGGATAATTCTTTGTTGGTGTCCTGTAGGAGATGCTCAGCCTCATCTTTTCCCTTTATCTCCTGTTCCTTAGTTGTTCTTTACCCTTCTGTGATGGGCTGCTATTGGAGGACCTACAAGATTCTTCGGTATTCCTTACACTTCTTTTGGAGACCAAGGATTGTGAGTCAAGTTTGGAGTTCTGTGTCCTTACTGCCAAATCTTGGGAGTTAGGATTTTCTCTGCTATCACCTTGTGGCCCTATGTAGTTACTGCAAGTAATAAAGTACTCTGGGAAAAAAAAAAAAGCTCCCTGACCCTTCCCTTCTTCATTTTCCTGGCTTCTAAAGTTTGCAACAAAAGAGCACATTTCTTACAAACATTATTGAGTTGGGTTATATGCTGTTTCTTTACCAGGGGTGTGGTCTGGCTAAATTGCCAGATAAGACATGGGATACCTCTTTCAAGTTGACTTTTAGTTGAATAATGGGTGAGTTCTTTCTGCGGGCATGAAGCAAAATATTGCATAGGATATATTAATAGAGTTGGAGAGAGAAGTTCTGAATGGATATGATCAAAATACATTGTATAAATGCACGGTATTTTCAAAGGACACTTGAAATAGTGTTGAAATAGTTATGTAACTAGAGTTTGGTGTTAACCGAGCATCGTGTAACTGTACTCTATATCCGGCAGTCTTTGGTCTCTCCCAGGCCTGCTAGGCCAGCAGCAGACAAAGGCGGAAGGATGACACAGGCAACAGAAGCTTGTGGGGGAGCTTTGCCAGCTTCAGCGATCTGTCATGAACAAAAGGAAACTCTGTGACTCCTGAGTATAGAGGAAGGAACATGTTCTATTTACAACACCAAGTGCAAGATGTTATAATAAAAATGAGATCAAAGAAAAGAGCAAAACATGTTCTAGGAATAGGGTAGTGGTGGCTGTGTGTGTGTGTGTGTGTGTGTGTGTGTGCGCGCGCGCACACACGCACACGTGTGTTGGAGGAAGCTTTGTTTCCCCTACAGTCTAGTGCTGACTCTAAAACGTTTATGTAAGAGAGTAATGGCTAGAGTCATGGTGGTGGCGAAGAATCTAGAAGACTTGTTTTGCCACCATGTTTTCGAAACAACCACTGCTTTTCACTTAGCTTATGTTCATTTAAGGTTGACTTTGGGGGGTGATAGAGACAATAGGAGAGGCAGTAAAGGCACCTTGGCAACACGACTGAGTCATCCATCTGCGGCTGTCATAGTGAGCAACCACAGCACACTAGGGCATTTTGCTGGGTGCAGAAGTGCAGAATGCACAATGGACAATCACTGGGTTGGGAGAATGCATCCAGGAAGAAGCAGCCTGTGGGCACAGGCCCAAGAAGAACGGTGTGCTCTGTGGGGCTGAGGCGTGCGATGAGATTAAAATGCCAGGTGTAAGGAGTGAGGGGGAGGATCAGAGAATGGAAAAATGGTTGCACAAAAGACCGTGAAGGACCTCTGTGTTCCTTGTCTTTGGGCATTGAAAGACCCGTCGGCCTTCTGTAAGCTGTGACAGCAGCCATTTAGAAAGACTGTCTTGACAGCATTACAAAGGATGGACGAGGATTAAGTAGGGTGTAGGGAAACCAAGAGAATGTCTTGTTAGTCCTGGACCAAAGCATAGAGATGTGAATTAATGAACTTTAGTAGCAAAAAGAGAAAGAACTAAATGGAAACTGAATCTTAGATGATTGATTGACCCTGGTTGCTGCCCTTGGGCCTATGAGGGAGCTGGGATTACGGTTGTGGGAGAGAGAAGTCACTTTCTTCTGCTTATCACTTTCCTAACCCCAGCTTTGCTATAAGCTTGTCACTGCCAGCACTTCAGGATGGGAACTCCTCTCCAGATCCTTTGTTAGCCGTGTGATTGGCTATGTATAGATAAATACAATAATTTCATTTACTCCCTCAGAAAGACCAAATTGCTCCAACTGAAAGAAAAAATCTATAAAAACATAACCATGTTTCTTACTCGCAGTAAGACTAGAGAGGTGATTTGTAGACCCATGGAATAAATTTTTTTCTAAAGTGCATAAAAATCAGATAATAAACAGGAAGATACTAGGGACTGGGAGTTGGGGTAAGGACTCTGAATTCAGAATTGGGTGCACTCAAGAAGAAATGGAAAGGAAAAATGAGAACATTCAGATTCACATGAAATTCAACAAATGAATTCTCTAAATTAGATTCTTTACTTCTCCCTCATCCGTCATTGCTGGCCACCATTTATATCTGCACAGGTCCTAGTAGTGGAAATAAAGTAGCACCTAAGGCCCTCTAGACAGGGTATGAGGATGATGGACGACTTCACTTCCTAAGGTTTTGAGTGTGCATTTTAGAAGCGGGGATTCCAAAGCTTGCCTTGGATGTGTCACTTTAACAATTTTACATGCATGGACCACACTCTTGGCTTGAGCAATGTTTCCTGAACTTTCATTTGCACAAGAATCCATTGGAACACTTCCTAAACTGCAGACCTGGACATTTCATGTCAAAGGGTAATCAGTGATTTGAAGTTTCTCATTAATTTGCATAAGATGCTGATCATCAACAGGATTCCTGATTTAAGCAGAAGGATTGAAAGAAATAAGATGTGAGGAGAGAGAGGTATGAATGACCACCGCCTGGAGCCAGGATTTCTCACATGGGCCATGGCTGTTTTTAGACTGAGTCCTGAGGATATTGCCAGAGAGGAGGAAAGTGGAGGAACCAAATGTCCCACATTGAAGGTCAAATAGCAAGGCTTCTTGTAATAGGAGAAAACCCACTAGTCTCTGCATGTTGGCTTCCTCCACAAATATGAGGGAGGAACTTCTGATACCTCTAGTATTTAGAAAATCAGGCTTATCATTGAGGGCAATCTCAGGGCACTGCTGAGTCCACAATAGGACCACTCCAGGCATGAACAGATCACAGAGTGAGTGTGTGCCTGAACAAAATGCCTCCTTTCTTTGTCCAATATGCACAGGTGTTTTATATGCATGCACACACACACTACACACACACACACACACACACACACACACACACACACACACACACACTACATACCACACACCCTGGGTCTTCTGGTCCAAGCACCAGGGAATAAAAAACTAGTTAGGGCATCTCTTATGTGGACTTAATGTTCAAAGTCAGTTTAGAAGAACTAAACAATGGGAAGAAGAGGGTTGGTGAACTTTGCACTGTAATGGACCCATCTGCCTGGGTCAGGAACCTTGCTGTCCTTGCTGTTGAGACACACATATCTGAGTGAGGCCTTCATAACTTGCCCCACACCTTGGTATGTTCACTGCTACCACCTTTCTCGTCCCATTTCCCTGTAGGATCTGGGAGTCACCTCTTCTTCTAGCTGCCAAAGAAAATGATGTCCAGGCTCTGAATAAGCTGCTCAAGTTTGAAGGATGTGAGGTGCACCAGAGAGGTATGGAGCAAAGACCTAGTGATGATCTGTGGGTCAGGCCTGCCCCATCTCACAGACTTCCCAAAGAGATCCCAAGACTCAGAGTCTGTTTTTTTCTCCATTGACTGCCCCAAACACTTTGTATGCCTTTTCCCCCCTCTAAATACCAGGAGCCGTGGGGGAAACTGCATTGCACATAGCAGCCCTCTATGATAACCTGGAGGCTGCCATGGTACTGATGGAGGCTGCTCCAGAGCTGGTCTTTGAGCCCATGACCTCTGAACTATATGAAGGTGAGGCCCTAGGATGGATGGTTAGCTGTGTTTTCCAGCATCTCAGATAAATAATTTGGGGAACCAGACAAGTTATTTAAAGATCCCTAATCTTTATTATTATTATTCTAAGTGTTGATAATAAGTTATTGCATCTGGTCCCTGATCCTCCAGAGACCCAGAGAAGGGGCAGGGTTGGATGGAAGGAACAATAGGATCTACTGGGAACCTTTAAAACCCACAGGGTTTTTGCCATCCATCCAAGGTGGTCACACAAAAGGAAACTATGGGGAAGCATGAGAGGGATTCCTTCAGGGTTCTGGGAGCATATATGTGACACACAGCTCTCTCTGGGTCAGGTCAGACTGCACTACACATCGCAATTATGAACCAGAATGTGAACTTGGTCCGAGCCCTACTAGCCAGAGGAGCCAGTGTCTCTGCCAGAGTTACAGGCTCCGCCTTCCAACGCAGTCCCCACAACCTCATCTACTATGGTGAGATCCAGGGCCAGGCTCAGAGGTGGAAAGTGGGCAATAACAATAGGAGGGGAGGCTAAGGAGGACCCTTTCTTTGGTTGCATCTTCTGGGAAGCTTGGAAGGCAGAGCCTCTGAGGCTTAGAGCCAAGAGTCAGAAGCCAATTTCCTCTATCACCCTCTGGACTGAGGTTTCTGCTGGGCAATTGATCCCAAGATGAGTTATGGGAGGAGGAGGAGGCAGTTGTTGGGCTGGAGGGCAAAAGTCCTTCTCCTCTTCTGATCTTGCTGTCTCCTGTCACCTATCACTTTGTGTCCACAGGAGAGCACCCTTTGTCCTTTGCTGCCTGTGTGGGCAGCGAGGAGATTGTCAGGCTGCTCATTGAGCATGGAGCTGACATCCGGGCCCAGGACTCCCTGGGTAAGAGCTGGGATGAGGAGAAAGTGCTGGATGCTGGGTGTGAGAGGATGGGGGACAGGGAGTGACTCATCAGGGGACCTGATGCCAACCCGTCTTCCCCAGGAAATACTGTGCTGCACATACTCATCTTGCAGCCCAACAAAACCT
Organism: Microtus ochrogaster; assembly: GCF_000317375.1. NCBI lineage: Eukaryota > Metazoa > Chordata > Mammalia > Rodentia > Cricetidae > Microtus > Microtus ochrogaster. The sequence goes on from NC_022036.1 coordinate 5,379,736, forward strand.
TTGCCTGCCAGATGTACAACCTGCTACTGTCCTATGATGGGAGAGACCACCTGAAGTCCCTAGAACTTGTTCCCAACAACCAGGGACTCACCCCCTTCAAGCTGGCTGGAGTGGAGGGCAACATTGTGGTGAGACCCATGCCCTAAGGTGTTTTCAATGACCCTCATTTTACATTGCTAGGGACAAAGAGAACTGAACACACCTAGGAAGCATAGGCTCTAACTAGGGCCTGATTCAACCTATGTCTTTCATGTCACTGGTCCATTTTTTTCTGATTATCTGTTTACCTTCACTGAAGTCCTGGGAATTCATGTAGCCTAGACCTACATGATTTTCTGCAATTCCTAAGCCCACTTGTCTTTCTCAGAAGAGTGACTTGGCAATTTCCCCATATCTTCAGACTCTGGAATGAGTCCCAGGGCAGGATAAATCTAGGATTCTTGGTAACACAAGTTCTTTTGTCTTCCAAAGGCAGTGGTCTTTACGAGAAGGCCAGCACCTTCTCTGTCCTTTTCATCCAGGCTGTGACTGCCTTCAACTGTGGATCCTGACCATCTCCACTCTCTTCCAGATGTTCCAGCATCTGATGCAGAAGCGGAAGCACATCCAGTGGTCGTATGGGCCATTGACTTCCACACTTTATGACCTCACTGAGATCGACTCCTCAGGAGATGATCAATCCCTGCTGGAACTTATTGTCACTACCAAGAAACGGGAGGTACAGAGACTTTCCAGTACAGACCCTAGTGAGGGGTGGTGGTGTCTCAGAGATACTGTTCTATTGCTTCTGTTGTTGGGGTCT
>NC_022036.1:5380746-5381274 GCF_000317375.1 Microtus ochrogaster
CTTCCATTGTTGGGGTCTTGAAGATACTGTTCTAATGCTTCTATTGTAGGCCCGCCAGATTCTGGACCAGACACCCGTGAAGGAGCTGGTGAGCCTCAAGTGGAAGAGGTATGGGCGGCCCTACTTCTGCGTGCTGGGTGCCATCTACGTGCTGTACATCATCTGCTTTACCATGTGCTGTGTCTACCGCCCCCTCAAGCCCAGGATCAGTAACCGCACCAATCCCCGGGACAACACCCTCCTGCAGCAGAAGCTCCTTCAGGTGACACCCTGGTAGCAACAGATAGGTCATCGGGAATCTTCTCCTCACAGCATTGTCTCTTTTTCCTGACTCCACACCAGGATTTCACCTCTCACCTAGATGGCTGATAAGTGGGGGCAGAGACTCAACATGCACATACAGCAACATGCACATACAGAAACATGCACATACAGAAACATGCGTACATTCAGAAACATGCACATACAGAAACATGCACATACAGAAACATGCATACATTCAGAAACATGCACATACAGAAACATGCA
>NC_022036.1:5381414-5394214 GCF_000317375.1 Microtus ochrogaster
CACATACAGAAACATGCATACATTCTTACTCAGGAGCAGAATGTGAGACTAGCTTAACCTTGTGATCTAGAGAGAACTCCAAAGAGCTGGTGGCCTTGGGAACTGTTCTGAGGATGGAGGAGACAGGTTATTTACCCACATCTTTACTTCCCAGGAGGCCTATGTGACCCCTGAGGATGACCTACGGCTGGTGGGGGAGCTGGTGAGCGTAATTGGGGCTGTGATCATCCTGCTGGTGGAGGTAAGGTGTGGATAGGATCCCGCAGGAGACTGTCTGCCCCAGGGACCAGCCCGCATTCTGGTCTGCAAGTGTCTTTACGTCTCCTTGACTTCTTTCCAGATTCCCGACATCTTCAGGTTGGGGGTCACTCGATTCTTTGGGCAGACCATCCTTGGGGGGCCATTCCATGTCATCATGTGAGTGTCTCCTCCATCTCACTCTCAATCTTCATCTCACTAGAGCTTCCATTGCCCTCCTTTGCCTCAGCTCTGAGTTCCCTCTACGATGTGTAACCCCGGGGTACTGTGTATGTTCAGGCTGAATGCGACAATATGGGGTCTGGTACAACTGTACTTTTGCTGCTAGGTCCCTAGAATGAACCTGAATTTTTTCTCATTATTCCTTCTTTTCTCCCCCCCCACACTCCCAGTGTCACTTATGCCTTCATGGTGCTGGTGACCATGGTGATGCGGCTCACCAATGCAAATGGAGAGGTGGTGCCTATGTCCTTTGCTCTGGTGTTGGGTTGGTGCAATGTTATGTACTTTGCCAGAGGATTCCAAATGCTGGGTCCCTTCACCATCATGATCCAGAAGGTCAGTACTTCCCCTATGCATCCTAAAATAGAGCCCTAGGCCAATGTTAAACAAACACTTTTCCAGGGGGATGGTTAGTACATATTTCATGTGTTGTAAACCCACACAATTCTTGTTATATGTTCCTCTTAATTTTTTCTTTGAAAAAAATTAAAATACTCTTACAAGCTTAAAAATTATCCTAAGTTTAAGATCCCCACCAAGACATGGCAGGTCGATTTAGCCAGCAGGTTGTAGTTTGCCAGCTAGCCTGTTATATGACTTTTGGGGTTAGATTTGCTGGTGTCCGATGAGTAACAGGCCTAAAAGAGTGGTGTTCTCTGCCTCCTTCTCTCCATAGATGATATTTGGTGACTTGATGCGATTCTGCTGGCTGATGGCTGTGGTGATCCTGGGATTTGCTTCAGGTAAATCACTCATCCAGATGGCAGCTGCAGGAGGAAAGGGCTGAGGTGGGGGAGTTTATGGGTATATAATCCTTCAGGCTGAACTTGGAAGAGGCCTTGAAATATCTAAAGATGGGTTGCTGCTCAGGAGTGAGGGACCGTAGTGTCAGGGGCAGGAGATTGGGGGCATAAACCCTGCAGAAAACAGTGGAGTGTAATATATAAAATGGATCGTTTGTGAGCTGATCAAGGACAGCAAGAATAGACATACTGGGGTGGACAGAGGAAAGGGCAGGGGGCCTCAACCCTGCTCAGAGAACTAAGGAGACAGTCTTCCTCGAGGAAGAAAATACCTCTTTGTTATCCAGCACCAAGTGGTAAGCCCTGGAAACATATACAAGTACCATTACGCAGACTGAGCTGATTGTATTTAGGAAATACACACACACACACACACACACACACACACACACGAAATAGATAAACAATTAATGAAAAAGAGGCTATGAGTTTGATAGAGAGCAAGAAGGGGTATATGGCAGGGCTCAGAAGGAGAAAAGAGAAGGGGGAAGTAATAAAATTTTATTATAATCTCCAAAAATAAAATAAATAATTTAAAATGTACTCTTTAGAGATGAGCAATATAAGATGAAGGGAACGGGATGGAAACAGACAATAAATGGCTGGTGGTGGGCTAGTCATGATACAGTTGCCATGGTAACTCTCACCCCTTGGGTGGCGCAGCCTTCTATATCATCTTCCAGACAGAGGACCCGGATGAGCTGGGCCATTTCTTTGACTACCCCATGGCACTGTTCAGCACTTTTGAGCTCTTCCTCACCGTCATTGACGGCCCTGCCAACTATGACGTGGATCTGCCCTTCATGTACAGCATCACCTACGCCGCCTTTGCCATCATCGCCACACTGCTCATGCTCAACCTCCTCATTGCCATGATGGGTGACACTCATTGGAGAGTTGCCCATGAGAGGGATGAGCTCTGGAGGGCACAGGTGAGCCCTCTAGTGGCTAGGAGGGATACTGCATATATCTTCTTCCTGCCCAGGAACTGGCCATGCTCAGATAAAAGCAGCCAATTGTACTCATGTATATTTGGATAAGTTTTTGCACAAGTTATAAAATAATGCAACATTCCAGGGGAATTTAATTAGTAACAAAGAGCACTTCTGGAAACTCTGGATAGAATTCCGTGTATTTTCTCAACAGTTAAACCCGCAGTCTTTTCTAGAAATAAAATGAACAAATGGCTAAAAGTATATTTGGTAAATTGTGCTCCCAAGTAAGAATGAAAGTATTTAGTCTTCTTGAAAACATCAAAGCCTACAAAATTTGACCCAGAAAAATCGGAAGTGTTATAAATAATGAAATTAAAAAAAAAACCCAACACTTTCTTTAGCTGCAGAAGCTATCTTCAGTCAGAATATTATGATGGGCATAAAGGACAATGAGATGAATCCAGTCCTCATTTAAAAATATACCTGGAAAAGAATTTCGCCCAACAAAAATAATTTAGGTAAAATAAAAATGGAACTATGAAACCCTGGAAAGCATTTAACTGTGATGTGTGGAAAAGGAGTAAAACCTAAGCTGGCTAAGAAGGGTTGGCTGGCAGAAATATTTTGAAGATATCTTGATATTAGGTTTCCAAGCGAGGTGGTTTTTGTTTTTAAATCACATTATGTATGCAGTTTCAAAACATTCGGAGACGTGTGAACTTCTTCTATGTTTTCCACACTCTTGCCTATACCTTTGGAAGGCCTCTCCTGAGGGAAAACTCTTACAGGTCACATGCACCTCACTTGGCTTTGCCATGGCTTTCAAGTCACAGGATAAAGAATGTGGGGCTCCAGCTCGACTCATGCTCTCCCACAGAAGGGCTCCACCAAGTTCACACTGCCACCTTGGTTTGGGGTCTTGTTTCCATTTCCAGAGAGCCATAGCCCAAGAGTTTATTATAATTCATCCTCCCTTCACCTGGCTTCCCATCCTCTCCCTACCTTCTCAGCTTGCACAGGACTTCTCTGACTTCGCTTTCTGACCCTAAATACAGGTTGTAGCTACCACTGTGATGCTGGAGCGGAAGCTGCCTCGCTGCCTGTGGCCTCGCTCTGGGATCTGTGGGCGCGAGTATGGGCTAGGAGACCGCTGGTTCCTGCGGTAAGTGACATAGGCCATTGGTGGTATTCCCTAAGCCATCATTTTGCATGGTGTCTTGCTTCCAGAAGCTGTACGGAGGTCTGTATGATTCCTGGGTCCCAGGCTTAATAGTCTTAAGTGTAGCTACTGAGAACTGGACTCCATTTTGAGCTGGGACTCCTAAGCATCCCCAGAGCAGAGCCTATAGCTTCCTGGGACCTGTCTGAGGGGCTGGTGTTCCGTGTCCCCATGGTGGCTGCATAGAACCTCCAACAATGGTGGGGACGAATGAGAAGTGTTGATCTTAGGTCTTATTTTCAGCTCCACCCTATCTGAATCCCTCTTCCGACTCCCTCCAGGGTGGAAGATAGGCAAGATCTCAACAGGCAACGTATCCGCCACTATGCCCGGGCCTTCCAGCAACCCGACAACCTCTATTCAGAGGACTTGGAAAAAGACTCTGGAGAGAAACTGGAGATAGCACGTTCCTTTGGTGCCTACCTGTCCTTTCCCACACCCTCAGTGTCTCGAAGCACCTCCCGGAGCAGCTTCAACTGGGAAAGGCTTCGGAAAGGGACTCTAAGGAGGGACCTTCGGGGGATAATCAATAGGGGCCTAGAAGATGGGGCGGGCTGGGAGTACCAGATCTGAAGGTTGGCTTCCACCAAGTGTCATGTCCAAATGAAAGAGAACCGGTCAAAAAGTAGAAGTCATCCCCCAAGCCAACGGGGAGGGAGAGGAACATGCTGAAGAATGCACACTGGGAATAAGTGTCCCAGGTCTCCACAACTCCTTCAGCTTGGGGCAAAGGGTAAGACGACTTTGTGGTCCTTGCTGTAACCAAGCATCCCTTGTGCTCTTACGGAAACTCCACTGCACACCAGAGCACTTTAACGACGGGCTTGCCATCTTGGGCGCCTGTCTCCACCCAGGTCTTGTAAGTAGGAGGGGATGGAACTCTTCCCAGAGTGCTCCAGACAACTGATGGAGAACACTGAGCTTGTGGGAAGGTGTGTGATGGAGAGACGCAGGCACCAGCCTTGGGTGGAGAAGCTGGGATGAGCCTTGCCGCCTTCTAATAAAGTCATTTCCTGATCCCCACCCAGCTCCCTCTATATTTCAGTGAACTTAACCACTGGCCCACCCTGTCATGCAGCGCTGCTCCTCCCACAAGGCCTCCCTAGCTCTTCCTTGCGGACCGAGGCACAGACACACCTAAACTTGTAAATTCCCTTCTTTTCCTTTAATATGGGGGAGGCTGTTGGAAAGGCGGGATTTGGGGCTGCAGTGTCCAGTGGGCTGGGTTGAATGCGGCAGGCATGAAGGCCAGAATAAAGCCTGGCTCAGCTTCACACGTACTTCCTCCGCCCTATGTCCAGGACTGGGTTGGGCATCGGTGGCTCACAGATTCCCGACCAGACTTTATACCTCCACTGAGCCTGGCTGCCTCAGGTGCTGCTGGAGGAGCTGGATGTTGTGCAATAGCTTCTTCTGGTGGCCAGCCAGGGTGATGCCCAGACCCGGCAGGTCTCTGGTGAGGAAGGAGTGGATCAGTCTTGGAGTTGGGCCCTCTCCCTCAATATCTCGGATCTGCTCCCTGGCCTGGGGATCAGAGTATCTCCCCTCCCACCTCATCAACCCCACTTACTCCAGGCTCAGCTGAGCCACATCACTGAAGGTGGAGAGGCCAAACTTGGAGAAGTTGTCCTTGTAGCATTCGAGACCAATGGCCGAAAGCCAGGCCTGGGGAGAGTCCAGGCAAGGAAAGGCCAAGGCCACAGGGTTCAGAAGAGCCTGGGAAGGCCTAAGGTGGGGGAGGGGGCAAGCAAAACAGGTTTCTTCTTCGTCTTACTCTCTCTGCTCAATTTTCTCTTTTGTTTACATCTACCCTCCCTGGCTGTCCCAGGCTCCAGCCCCAAGCTTCAGACCTGTCCCCGGGGCCCCCTTCAGCCTGGAGGGTATCTGGTTTGCGTATCATCTTGTCAAATGCAGCCACGAGCTGGTCAAAGTGAGGCCGACGGGAACGGTCCTTCTGCCAAGTGTCTAACATCAGTAGGTGGAGTCCAGTAGGGCACCCTGGAGGTGGGGGCAGCCGGAACTCTTGCTCTATTGCATTGAGCACCTGCCGGTCAAGAGGAACACGGGATGAGAAGCTATTACTATAGTAAGGGTGTTAGAAAAGGGGGGGGTGGGCTGAATTCAGGTGTAGCAGGAGGCTGAGATGGCAAGGGAACTATAAAATTTGGAATGTTCCAGTCACAAGATCTTAGAATGAGAATGGGTAAGAAAAGGGTGGGTTTAGGGTATGAGAGCATAGGTGGGGTCTAGGTCAAGTTCACCTCCTGCTCACTCATGTCCCAGTAGGGCCGTTCTCCGTAGCTCATCACTTCCCACATAAGTATCCCAAAGCTCCAGACGTCGCTGGCCGTTGTATACTTCCCATGTGTAATGACCTCTGGGGCTGCCCAGCGAAGCAAGGAACTTGAACCCTGAAGGGGAGAGATAAACTAGTAATAACCATAGTAAGAGTCACATTCCCTGGGCAACTGAGATGCTTGAATGTCTCAGGAGTCACACATCCAGCATCTCGTTCCATCCCTGTGACCATCGTGCAGAATAGATACAAGGCGTGGAATCAAGGCTTCATGCCTATGAAACTGCACAAGGTTCTGGGGCTTGAGAGTGGAGAATTTAGGATTTTATACCACTGTGCTGACTCTTCAGCCCATTATGACGCCTGAGCTAATGGCAAGTAGGAGCTGGTACTAGTTTTGTGGTTCTCTTGTCTTCCTGTCCTCCCTTACTTTTCCTTGCTTCCTTCAGACTCTCAATTGCTCTTAACCCAGGCTTCCCTCTCCTCACTATGAGATTGAGTCTTTAACCCCAGGCACCATGATATCCCACCAGCGGTTCCCATATTCTAGCTTTCCGTCCAGCATGCTGAAGAGCACTGAGCCGCCAAGGCCCTGAACTTACCTGAGGACTGTGGCCAAGTCGGGCCACCTTGCACACCAGGTGGCTGTTGACCAGCACACTTCGGGCAGAGAGTGCTCGATGCACAAAGGCGAAGCTAGACAAGTACTGCATGGCCGCAGCCACACCCCGCTGCATGGCCACCAGCTGCAGGCTACTGAACTGACCCTCCCGCTGCTGAAGAACAGAGGATAGAGGTCATCAATAGGGAAGGCACACTGCAAAACACACATCGGTGCAAGAGGGTAGTTGGGAACAAATTTGGGAATCAAAATGGCCTGGGAATGAAGGATGAAAATCATGATGGAGGATTGGCTGGTAAAGAGCAGAGGCCAGGCTGTCTTTTGGAAAATGTGGTAGTTGTAAGCTTTCCTTCCTCAACCCAAGACTCCCCTCCTTCACCCGAGAAACACTGACCCTAAGGAAGCTGTCCAGGGGACCAAGCTCCATGAGTTCCGTCAGCACCATGATAGGCCGGCTCTTGGTGACTACACCTTCCAGTCTCAGGATATTGGGGTGCTGGAACTGGCCCAGCAGTGCTGCTCGGCCCAGGAAGGTCATCTTCAGGCTCTCAGCACCCCCTGCCCACAGGGCCTGGATAGCCACAGCCTGTTCTCTTCTTCCCCGTGGCTGTAGTCGGCCCCGACGCACTTCTCCAAAGGAACCTGGAAGAATAGATACCCGTATGGAAAGAAGTCAGGACGTGTTCAGCTGTGCTTACAAGGAATCGCCAGGCCCTCCCAGGCATCCCTTGCCCCTCAAATACCTGCCCCAATGACTTCCTCAATCTTGATATACGTAGGGTCGACTTCTCGAGCAAGCTCTCTGATGGCCTGGCAGGGGTCCTCATATGTGGACGGATCAATGTAATATTTTACTCCAAGCCCTGAAGAGTACAGTGTGTTATGAGCACGTGCTATAAGCATGGACACCCAAATACCCAAGGCACACCCCACCCATCTACTTCTGGAAGATGGTGAGGAGGGGGCTCTCCCTCACGAAGCATGTGCCTTGCTCCAAGCCCGCAATCCCTGTCACAATCCCTCTCCCCTTCCCAACCTGGGCTGCTGTACTGCTGCAATTGTTCAGTGTAGCCGGTCCCACGCCGCTTCCTGAGGGGCAAACCAAGAGCCTAGAATCACACCTGTTTCTGTCAGCCTGTGTCTGCTCCCCAACCACCCTGACCCAGCAGACAACCTTCCAGCCACGGGTCTGAGGACTGAGGGGGCTTGACCAGGACCCTCTTACCCTCCCTAGCAATGAACTAGCAGAAGGATAGGCGAGGTGCTAAAAGGTTCCTGGGGTGCCCAGGGCTTGAGTGGTACTGGGGCAAGGTGGGTAGGAATAGCAGGGGCTCACCGCTGGAAGATGACAGCTAGAACAGTGATGGCTGCCAGTAGAAGGAAGGCCAAGGCCCCCAGGATGGAACCGATCACCAAGGACAGCTTCTCTGGTAGCTGGGAGGACACCTCACCTGAGGGATCAGTGGCAGAGTCACAGGGGTGAGCCAGGCTTTCTTTGGGTCTACATGCCTCCAATGCCCCTGGACATCCACAGCGCCATATGCACACACCTCAAGCGTAACCTCATCCTTCTGAACATCCTTCCCACCCTACATATTCAAGAACTGTCCACATAGGCTTGTATTACACACATTCATACCTGCAAACACACTCGTATTAATTCACTGTCTCCCATTTTACCCAAACAACCTCTAAAGTCAAGGGTCACCCACAGTATCCTCCGTTCCAGAGACTCTGGTCTGGAGGATGATGGGTCAAGATTTATGGCTTAGACAGTCTTGGAACCCCAAATGCCCACCTAAACTTCTTCTCACCTTGAGGTAGGGTCTGGAAATAGACTTTGCCCCCATAGGGGCCATGGCCAGCTGCAGTCCGTGCCCGCACCTGGAAGCCATAGATGTGGCCGGGGCTCAACCGTGTCACAGTGGCAGTGTTAGTCTCACTGGTCATGGTGAAGGAGTGGGATTCGTCTTCTGCCTAGGGACAACCATCTATCATCACTTTGTCCCTGCTTTTATGCCCCGTTTTCCTCTGCGATCTCCCTGGTATCTTGGCACTTCTTGCCCCGCTCTGTAGCAACGCCCATGCAGGGTTGGGGTTGTGGTGGCTGAGAGCTCTCGGAGCACTGCTGAGCACTGCGGAAGCTCCTGACTCACCTGGTCATAGTAGCGCAGCTGGTAGTCGAGGATGTTTCCGTTTGTCTGCTCAGGCTGTGGCCAGGACACTGTGATGCTGTTGGCTGCCCGGCTCACCTGGTGCATCACGGGCACTGCAGAAGGGACTGAGGTGCAGAGTGGAGAATTACTGCTGGGGGGACTGGAGCCTCTGGGAGCAGCAGCACCCAAGGGTGGAGAGGACAGACTCGAGAACGTGATGTCTAACGCAGGCTGGCTGGAAAGCAGGGATGGGGAGGAGGGGAGCTCAGGAGTTGAAGCAAGCTGTCCTTAAGGAGAAGGAAAAGGGCTCACCTTCATGGCTGGTGCTGACATTGATGGCCGCAGCCTGGGGAGGGTCAGGGCTGAGCTCGGACACCCCATTGACAGCCTGCACCTCCAAGATGTATGGCACATGTGCTCGGAGCCCCCCAACTAACACTCGACTCTCAGTCAGGCCCCTCTGGCGGGGGTCGAAATGCACCTCATCCCTGCAGCGACGACACGTCCCCCCACTGCCGGGCTCCCGGTGGCCTCCACACTCCTTGCACACAACATTGAAGAGCAGGTCCCCTCGGCCACCCAGCTCCTGAGGTAAACGCCAGTGCAGCATGAGTGCTGAGCCTTGCACCTCAAACCAAAGCTCCCTGGGAGCAGATGGAGGGCCTGAAGGGGGTGGAGGGGGTGGGAAAATGAGGTGAAGGTGGTTAAGGGAGGAAGAAGGTCAGAGGGTGTGACCAAGAGGTCAGAAAGTGGGGCCAGAAAGGAGGGTGGGAAAAGAGGAAAGTGTAGGGGAGGAAACAAAACAAACAAACAAACAAACAAACAAACAATACAAAGTCATTTCAAGTGAACTCCAAAGCCCTTTCATCCCCATTGTCAAATTAGGTTCCCCAAATCCTTACCCATTCCCAGATTTACTGCGTTGACCCGAGTTCAGGACTCACCAGTGCAAGGAGCCTCTGGTGGGTCGGAACTGGCCCTGTAGAAGCCCTGGAGACAAGGGCATACTGGGGCTGCAGGGTCAGGGGAGTGGCTGCGGGCTGGACATGGTGAGCAGGGGACATTCCCAGGCAGTGCCTTATAGAACCCTTCTGGGCAGGCTAAGGAGGCAAAGGGAGAAAGTGATGGGTGTCATATTTACTTCAATCACCCAGCCCAGGTTTCTAGCCATGTGCACAGGTTTCTAGTCCATCCCCCAGAGCGGGTTCTCAGTCCTGAGACCCAGCCTCCACCTGCTATTCCCTGGTTCACAGATCTATTCAGTCAGTCAGGGGACAGAACTCATTTCCACTTACCCATAGCTAGGTATGTTGGGGGCTGGGGACAATGTAAGCCCAGAAGCACGAGTTCCAGGTGAGGGTACATTAACTCCATGTAATTATTCTTTTTAGCTCATCCACTATGACATCCTACCTGCCTTTAGTACCATCTCCACAACGAACCCTTCCCTTCCAGATACCTATGGGCACAGAGGAACCCACACAAGATAACCCAAAAATGGAGCAACTTCTGCTCTGTGTCACTTCTTGGGTCCATGGTCTTAGGTTACAAAACATGGAAATATGGAACACTATATCAATTTCTAGAAATTACAGATGAGTTCAACAAGTAAGTCTGTTGTATATTTTAGAAAGTAAAATTGGGGAAAACGGGTCTTTCCTCAGGTGGCTTATTTGAGATATTTTAAGGACAAAATCAACTTTGTGGTGTTCAGGAGAGAAACCCAAGGCCAAGAGGGTGTGGGAAAAGGCTCTCACCTTGGCAGAGCTTGTCTCCACGCGCAGGCTGGTGTCCAGGCTGGCAGCGGCAGGCTCCCACCGCTACCATCCACCTGCCTTCCCCATTGCAGTGTAGCCGCGGGGGGCTGCCCCCTGCCTGGCCTCCCACTCCATCCTCCTCTGGTTCCGCATGAGCTACACAGGTGCCCACAGCCGCCACCAGGGAGGCCCCTCCAGCTCCACTGGCCTGCGTCTCAGGAAAGGACGCAAAGGCACGCAGAATGGAGGGACAGGTGTAGGAGAAGAGCTTGACGGCCACAAGGGCCAGACAGGCTCCCGTGTCCTGGAAGGCCACATAGAAGCCCCGCTGAGTGAGAGGACCAAAGCTGCGCTCTTTGACGTTCAGCTGTAGCCCCACCCGCTGACCAGTCCTGTGGGGTCCCACAGCCCATGAGGAAGAGGAGGAAGAGGCAGGGAAGCTTTCGTCCGCTGCAATTGTGTCCACTTTGGTCCAGCGTTTGAGATGCCAGGCTGAAACGCTGTCGGGGCTGTCAGGCTCCTCAGCCTGCCGGTAGTAAAGAGTGAAGGTTTCCCGGCAGGTGCCCCCGCTGACACCCAGGCTGGAACATGCTCGCACAGAGAAGTGAAGGCGGATGTGCGCCCTCTGGGCCCCTCGCCGCTCCACAAAGTGTGTCTGCAGCCAATTGTCCTGCCCAGCACCTGGAGGGACCCCTGCCACATGGCATGCTTCGAAGGTCCGAGTCAGCCGACGCTGGTCATCTAGAACACTCACCTCGTCCCACTGCAAGGGGACCAGGAGAAACAATTAACATGGTGGGGCTGTGTCTGTTCTACTGAGATATACGATTAATGCCAAGCAAAGTAAGAGAAGGTACCCTGAAATTCTGTTCCTCACAATGGATGGGAGTCTGAACTCACAGCTTTTATCCAGGGTTTCCTCCCCCAATTCCACTTTCTAGGGAGCAGCGAGGGCCAGAGGGTGGGTTCAGAGTGAAGAGTGGTACTCACCCCACCTGGTGGGTAGGTGAGCCAGCCAATCTCAGAGGTCTCTCCTGTGGTATCCAGCAGTACCTCTGTTCAGACATAACGGGACACACTGTGAAAAGCCTCCAGCTGGCAAGACTACTCCCACTCCATTCCATGGAAAACCAAATACTACCCTTCCCGAATCCATTTAATTTGCCAGCAGGAGTTCAGTGGCTGTGAGGCTGTGATCCTGAGTCTCAAATACTGTTCACCCTCCCTACAAGCGTCCTTAATATCGTCACTCTTGTTCCATCCCCTCCCACTGGACACCTCTCCTGCCTCCCCTCCTTCCTACCTTCCAGGGCCAGGACTGAGGGCCCCAGAACCAGGACCCACAGACTGCACACTATGCCCGCCACTCTGCTCCCTGGCCCAGCAGTGTCCTCAGTAGCCATGAGGTATCTTCAGCACTCCCACCATCGCCTCGGCTGCCACCCTGCTCTGAGGCGGGGCTGCAGCTTTTGCAAGACCCAGGGGCTGCAGCCAAGCTTGCTTCCTAGGGAAAATTGGGGATAAAAAGAGGCAGAGAGGAAAAGTCGTTTTCAGCTGCAGTATAGGTGCCCAGACTTCATATCACGCCTGCTCTATAGGTCTCAAACTGTCCCCAAACCAACTGTGGGCACGAGCCAGTAAACACTGACTCAGGTGAGTTTGCTATGCACTTTCCACTCTGCTGTAGAGACACATGCCATGCCCCTCTCCTCTCCTCTCCTCTCCTCTCCTCTCCTCTCCTCTCCTCTCCTCAGTACTCTTGTTACTCAGTGTTTTTTTTTCATGCAATAAATTTTGATCATGTTTCTCCTCTTTCCCCATCTCCTCCCAGACATTCCTCACCTCCCTACCCACCCAACTTTATTCTCTCTCTCTTTCTCCCTCCCTCCTTCCCTCCCTTCCTCCCTTTCTCTCTCCTTCCCTTCTTCTCTTCCTCTCTCCTTCCCTTTCTCAAAATCCAACAAACATACAAAAATCAAAATAACTCCCCCCCAAAAAAAGCAAACAAACAGAAAACCTTGCGGAGTTTGTTTTGTGTTGGTCACCTTCTCCTGAGCATGAGCCTGCCCTGAAGTGTGGTTTCTATACACCATGACACTCCATGACAGAAAAGAAAATCGATTTCCCCTTTGCCATTGGGTATCAACTGCAAATAGCTTCTTGGGTGGAGGTGGGACTCCGTGTTCACCTCCCCGGCTTGGTACCGAGACCCTAGCTGCCCTGAGTCTGTGTGGCCACAGTCTCTGTCTCTGTGAGTCTGTGCATACATCAGCCCTGTTATGTCTGGAGGACAGCGTTTCCTTGGAGTCATCCTCTACCTCTGGATCTTACAGTTTTTCTGCTCCCCTTCCCCTTCCACATAGATCCCATAACCTTAAGTGGAGGAGTTTGATGGAGACACCCCATTCAGGACTGAATGCCCCAAAAATCTCTTACTATGATCATTCAGTTGTGGGTCTCTGTGTTAGTTCTCATCTACTACAAGATGTTGTTATCATTATTATTATTCCCCTCTCTCTTTCACTGTGTGTG
>NC_022036.1:5394314-5418050 GCF_000317375.1 Microtus ochrogaster
GTGACTATCTCAAAGCCCTCATTTGTAGAGAGGAAGGACAGCAGAGTGTTAAGCCAGCCTTACCCTTTTCGTCTGGACGGAGTTATTCCAGTTTGTTCTCTTCATTTACTCTGCACCTTTTCTCCAGCAGCCAACCTGTATGGTAGTTAAAAGTCTCTTCTCATTAAGAGCACTTTTCCCCCTATGGACACGTGGGTTCTCACTAGGCCCCAGCAGTTCTGCTCTGACTACTCTAGATTGTTTTACAGAGACAGGGAAGCAAAGGGGACAAAGAAAGAGGGCTGTGGGGTATGAAGGGAGGGGAGGTGGAGGAACAGATGTAAAAAGAACACAGGCATAAGGGCCCTGAAAGATAAATGAGGCTGGGTTAAAAAAGGACAGAGCTATGTAGGTCTGACACTCAACTCGGAACAAAGGTTCTCTTACCCGAGGGGCATGTTTTCCCTTGCAGCTTACAAAAAAGTGAGCACATAGCGTAAACATATGGAAGGATGCTTCTTCTTTGCTCATAACTGAAGCAAGGCATGTTGAAACAGCAGTGACAAGCCATTCGTTACAAAGGGATGTTGGTGCCTTTACCATGCATGCATGTTACCATCCTGTTCCCCAGTGTGATGGTTTTAAGAGGTGGGGCCTTTGGGAGGTAGTTATGCAAGGAAGATTTACACCAATGGATTAGTGTCCTCAGAAGAGAAACTGTAGCCCTCTCTCCATGTTGTGAAGTCACAATGAATAGAGGAGAGTCTGCAATGAAGAAGGTGGTCCTCACCACAACCCAGCCATGCTGGTACCCTCATCTCTGAATAGCCTCTGAATGGTGAGGAACACACTTCTGTTGCTTATGAGCTGTCATTTCTCAACTGGCGGTCGTCTGTTGTTGTAGGCTGAAATGCATAAAATATCACTTTAACCTATGAGATTGACAATACACAGTCTGACAAGCTATGGTAAGGGTCTCTTCTCTAAATTGTTCTGAAGAATGCATATTGTATACAGCATGTGGAGCATAGCTAGCAATATCTGCCTAGTATTTGATTTCTGGAAGTCCTGCAGGTATCATGAATTTGCATGTACTTGTTTGAACAAGGGTGGATATTCATGAGCCTGGGGGTGGGGCGATGCTGGGGATTGAACCCAACTCCAAGTTTTGTCCTCAGCCACTGTGAACTGTTGGTAAAGGGAAAGCAATGTAAAGTGACTGAACACCTGTAGGAAGAGGGTTGGGAAATTATGGTACATCCTAAGCGCAAATATGAGCTGTGTATGTAATAACATGAAAACGATTTTCAAGTAAAAGCTATATGTGCAGAATGGTAGAGTAGGCTCCCACTTGTTAACTTGAGAATAGGTTCTGGGCTCCATATTTAGCTTAGTGGTAGAGCTTTTGCTTAACATATGTGAGGTCCTTGGTTCAATCCCATCATTAGAAATAAAAAGCAAATAAATACCTATGCATGTGGAAAAATATTAGGGAGTGATACAGGGAAGTGATTAGGGAAAAAAGGAAATGAAAGGGACTGGGGAAATATTTTCATTGTCGTCTAATTTTTATAGTAAAATAATGTTGTATAATTTTTATAGTAAAATAATCTTTCATAAGTATTTATTATGTTTTGAACTTAATGATGAATTGAGATTTATTTTAAAGACTGTAAGTAGTAACTGTTTAGTAAAATGAATCAAGACAGTGTTTATGCCCTCTGAGAGATTTCTATGGTTCACCTAATACCCAGCCCTCACAGGAAACTCCTGTAGCCATTGGTAGGTACAGTTCTAGACCCAATAGCCGGCCAAGGCATGGCTGTTCTATGGTGAAGACCAGCTCCACCACTGGTGCTACTTTTGACTTTCTCTGTAACTTGGTCTCAAATGTTCATGTGGCCTATAAACAAGAATAGCAGGATTCATTCATTTCTGCTGAGGAAAAAAAATAAAAGGCATGTTGCTCACAATACTGAGAGAACATAGAACGAAGCAAGCAAGCAAGCAAAACAAACAGCAAAACCCAAAGCCAACTGGAAGGGCAACCTCACCCTGGGTGCACATGTCCTGGTCATCCAGTGATAGAAAAAAGTCGTATTTACCAATGCAGCCAAAGTTGAACTGAAGCTGTACTTGACTGTGATGTACAGAAACGCTATAATTTAATTCCTGCTCATCTGAGTTACTTTTCTGGCAAAGATGTTATGTGTGTGATAAGATAAAGCCTTTAGCGTCATTTCATGAAGCCATCCTAGAGGGAGACTTTCTGTACACACCTGGGGGGTGATGAGTAGCAATCAAGTAGCCAGTGAATTCTTCCCCTTATCACCACTTATGCCCTATGTGAAATAGACAATCCATGGCCTATATAAAGAGGCAGGTACTGAACAGTTCCACGTACGAAACCAGTTTGTAAGAAGCATAGATTCTCTGAAGGCACTGTTCTGCATGATGCCAGGATCTCTCCCAGATTAAGTGAATGCTCTAGAGAAGAATTTCAGAGCTTATGTAGCTGTCTAAATCTTTGTGATGCTGGCTCCAGCATCAATATCTGTTTCGCGAACACTGCGAAGTAAAACATGTTGGAGATGTAATCTGACAACGTGGCTTGTCAGAACGGCCGAGGTTCTATCCAGAGCCACGGTTTTTGAGTACTTTGATATCGAGATCAGAAGATGCCAGAGGCAGGCTTTTAAACAGAGAAGGCTACTTTACACTATGCCTAGGAGATATTCCTTAAAATAGTTTCTTTCAGACAGAGCGTGAGTGGGTACAAAGAAGAAACAGTAAAGAATGAGCCTTCTTACCCGCACAATCACGGAGAAAGAATAATTAATATTTTGTTAACATTGTTGATAGAATATTTTGTTTGAAAGAGAAAAGTGAGACAGAAAAAAATAACAGAGAGTATCAGTTGTGCAATACGGAACATTCTAAAAGATGAAGAATGATAAAATAATTGCTTGGATAAGGTGTGATAGGGTAGAGCCTTAGCATGCATCTTGATGACAACACAGAGCTGGTCTACCTCTAGATGATTCAGAAAATAGCAAAAGCAATGATGAAATATGTTAAAGCCACAGAACTCTTGTCATCAGGAATCCAAAAGAATAAAATATAGACACGGAATGTAGATTGTTATCTGAGCACTTGCATTGTTTTCCTTTTACTAAGAGCATTGTCTTCCTTTACTAAGAGCAAAGACATTCATATTTTAAAAAATGCTTGACAATCTTACAGTATTCAGCAGTATATTTTGATGCTGGCAGTGAATCTTCAGATTCAGACCCAGAATATTGAAGACTAAAAACAAGTGCATTCAGGGGAAAAATGGTTGCTGAGTCAGAGTAAAAAGTTAGATCAATTCGTGCTAAACCAACCAACCAAGTCTCCTATCTATACATAAAAAGATTCACAGTGTTTCTCCATTGCCAGAATAAAAATAAAGAAAGAAGAAACCTTGAGATATGGAGTAATTGCTGTCAACTATGTCATACCACTGCAGATCTTCTGAAGCAAGTTCTAAAGGTAGAAAAACAAGAGACAAGACAGGAGTGTTCCTCATGTCTGGAATACTAAGGAGGCAGGGCTTAGCACCTGACTTTCAAAGGTTGCTCTGCAGCTTGTAGCCACAACACCCCCCTTATTTGGTACAGGAGGAATAGCTTGAGCACAGACAAGCATCCTGTAGCTGAAGGGGAAGAGATCAGGCTCAAGTCTCTTTGAGCCCCTCCCTCCTAGACTATCTGTGATTTCTATTTCTGCTGCAGCTCAAGAAAGGAACCGGTCAGGGTTTGGAAATCCTCAGACTTCAGCAAGGGCAATAAACTGATTCCAATCAGGAAAACATTTGTATTTTAGAAGCACATGAGGCCTTAAAAATATAAAATACCCAAAGCAGCAGAAATGTGGATGTAAATGATAATTCAGAAAAAGGCCAACAGGACAGCTTCATGTGACAAAAATCACATTGAATATGACTTTGCATTTTTCTTTTCCTCAGCCCCTTTCTGGGGTCTATCACTTCCTCCTTTTTGATGTGATGGAGACACCAGATCATAAGCCTGATACACTTGCTTTATTTTATAAGAAAATAAAGCAGGGTCTTAGGCATCGAGGCTGGATCTTCTCTTAGAAAATGGCAAAATCTAGAGATGTGTAGCATTTTTGCGAATAGATATCGATTGCAAATTCTGTTTTCTCCAAGAATAAAAGGTTGGAGAGTAAATTAAATCAGCAAATCTGTAAGAGCTTTAAAAATTAACTATGCTTACATGAAATACTAAATGTGATAG
This sequence comes from Microtus ochrogaster, assembly GCF_000317375.1. Lineage (NCBI taxonomy): Eukaryota > Metazoa > Chordata > Mammalia > Rodentia > Cricetidae > Microtus > Microtus ochrogaster. Next base: position 5,398,592 of record NC_022036.1, read on the forward strand.
CTTGGTGAACAAATCCGGCTTATTTGATAGTTTATGCACCACACTCTAAATTAAAATTAAAATAACATAAGAGAAGTCAGCTTAAAGCAAGGTATGGCAGAGATATATGGATCATTAAAAGTGGTTACTATAGGAGGGCACTAGGGATGGAGAACCCAAAGTAGGAATAGCTAACTGTTACACATGCCTGAATTGTTTTGTTCATATTATAATAAGCACATCTTACTTTTACAGTTCCAGCCTAAGCAAAGCTGGGATACATGAAAGGATGCTTTTGAAACTAAACACATAGAGCATGTGTTGGTATGTGTAATTAATGTTCCCTTTTATACCTGCCAGATTTCAGAAAACAGGAATTTTCAGCTATGAGACACGAGGGACAAAGCTGGGAATGAACAGGAGAGAGAATGTCAGCAACAAAGGCAAAGTAACTTTTATTCCTGGGAGTTCTTTAAGCTTCTCTCCCAAGAAGTTAAAGTTGCCATGCTTCTCTGTCCCATCCTGGGCTAAGGACTGTGTCTACAAAGGCAAAGAGGGAACAATCGGGGAGGGAACAATCGGGGTAAGAGAGACATAGGGAACTGGGTACTCGCAACATGTCAGGAGGGGCTCCCTGGCACCAGAGGGAGGCTTGAGAGATATTCATGAGGTGTGGTCAGCTGCTGTCCAGCAGGGATAGGGAGCATTCCCAAAGCAAAGGGCCAGTGGCTTTAGGTCTCTTGTGGTTGCTGAGCTGGTTTTCACACCTGTTAGCTGCAGGGTCAGCGTGGGAGGGGTCAGCACCATAGGCTGGTCCTCTGTCCTGTTCTGCAGCTGTTAAACGCCCCGGAAATTCCAGTATAATCCTTGCTCAGCTTACTGCTGCAGTCTCTACCCTTTAATCTGCACCCTGGAGATCCTCTGGTGAGTGCTCTCCGTGCTCTGGCCTGGTGCCTTGAAAAGGATCCCAGGAGGCTTCAAGGCAGCCTCCATGACAGACAGGGAGGGGATGGCTGTCCTCTGACTCTTGATCTTTTGATGGCCAGCTCGAAGAAGCCAATTTGTGGACCATCTAGCTGAGGACAGTTCTATGTCCCCGGAGATCTCCAGTCTCCAAGAATGTCCCCCAGAAGCACCTCGTTCAAGCACTTGTGCTTCCCACTCCCAGCCTTTGCAGACAGGAGAGGCATTTAAGATGCAAGTAATGTCTAGGTCTAGCCAGACAGCCATTGAGAATGAAGCATGCTGGCTGTTCACTGGCTGGGGTGATGGTGGCACTGGAAAAGCTTATAATGGAGTGTTTGGGGACAAACACGGATGAGCAAGAGCGATGAGTTCTGAAAGGTAATGAGAGAAAGCCCCGAGGTCCAAGAGTAGTACCTGGATCAGTGGATGGCTGGTAGAGGTACCTGGATCAGTGGATGGCTGGTAGAGGGTATAAGGGAACATACATGAGATGGGGGTGGTCAGCAGCAAAGAGCTGGGGAATGAGTGGCAGGGGTCATAGGAGTTGCTGTCCTTGCTGTGAGCCCTGATCCATCCTCACTGCTCTCCAGGAAGAAGATTCTGCACAAGTGCCTGGGTGAGCGAGCATGGGGTAGAGAAAGGGGAGCCAAAGCTTCCAGCACCCTCAGATGTTACCATAGTCCTCCCACCTGCAGTGAGGCATGACAGAGTGACAGGAAACCTTATGGCCAGGTTCAGGAGGCGGTGAAGCGCTGGAGAAATGCTGTCCCAGAAGAAATCCCTGCCTTTCCCATGCTCAGTCATCCAAGTATGTTATTCCCAGCAAGCTGGCAACTCCATGGTCTTTACCAATCATATGCTTGTACGATGAGTGGACCAATAGACTCAAAAGGAATCTTCTATATGTCATTAGGTATGTACAGTGGGACATTCATGGCAATCTTCCTTCAGGACAAAAGGCCCATAACTTTCAAATGTCCATAGCTGCTATGAGCAAGTGTCCCTCAGTGTCCTATTACTGAGTCAGCTTCCAAGGACAGTCCACAGTGCTACCAGTCACTCCCACTGGCCTTTCAGTTGAGAAGCATCATCTCCCCTTCTAGAACCACCTAAGTCAAATTCCCCTGACGGGTGGAGGGCCTGGGTTAACTGATTGGGAACAGGCCGGGCAGCTCTTCTACATGGGCACTGCCAGGGACATTACAACATCAGCTATGCTGGTCCCCTGCCAGTTCCCCCAGGGATGGGAGGAGAGAGGGTGCCAGACGGCCAAGATCAGTGGGCAGGGGCAGAGGCAGGCTGGGCCAAGCACCCAGATGCATAGAGGGGGTGGAGCTGGGCAGGAAAAGGAGCAGGCAGGAGACTTTGTTTGCAACTGGAGATGGGGTGCTTATGGTTGGGGCTCAAAATCCAAGCCTCTATCTCCAGGTTTAAGGGGTGGGGGATATTGGTGGAGATGTAGATTGGCCCCCTGGCACCTCCCAGCAGCGAAGAGATTGGAGAGATGCCATAGGAGTCAGAGGCATGGGCAAACCTTTTCTGAACACTCGGAGCCTGACCTTTGCGAGGTTACCACACACACACCCCACCCCAAGCCAGAGGCAGAGGAGGGTCGCCGGAAATGTGATGAAAGAATTCTAACACCCAGGATACCCAGAAGAGCGGGCATCGATGAAGGCTAGGGAAGGGACAGTTCCTCGGGAACCTACTCTTGCCTTGGAGAGGTATACTCAGTACTCCCCCAGAAGACTCCCCCCCCCCTCGCTTTGCATAGGCCCGGGCTAGAGCAATCCTTTACTTTGCAAACCTTCATCCCTTAGTCTCCAGACACTGTATCCTTCGACCTCCCAAATCCCTGGCTCACCTTCCCGCCGGCCTCCAGCTTTGCAGGTCTGCGCCCCTGAGGCCCCCGTGTTGGACCTGCAGCTAGCCGCTCTCTCCCAGCGTCGTGCGTGTCCTCTTGGGTCTGAGGAGCTCGCTTCCTTGCAGCCGGCGTCTGCTTGTCGCTTGGAGTCTCTGGGATTCTGGAGAGGACTCAGGCTGCAGGCAGGGGCTGCTCCCAAGACGGGGCCCCGAGAAATCGTGCCGGAGCCGGTGTCACGATCCGAGTCGCCGAGCTCTGGTCTCGGGTTCGGACGCCCGCTGCTTTGGAGCGCTGGCTGGGCAAACGCAGCCGGCCCGCCCCCTCTCTTCCCTCCCAGCCTGGCCCGCCCCTCTCCGGCCCCTTCGGCCGCCCTCTCTCTCCTCTTCCGGGAGCGGAGCCCGCCCTCTGGGCCTAGGACCCGAGTGCACAGCACCCTGTACCCGCTCCCCTGTGTGGCGAGCGGTGGAGACGCCAAGCGCACCCTGGGCCCGCCTGTGTGCTGGGGAGGGTCGGCTTCCTTCTACAGGTCCTGGCCAGGGGAGGAGACGTGGGCCGGAAGATGGCACGCGTTAGGGTCTGAGAGGAGGCAATCAGTGGGTGCTGCTGCGAGGCGTGTTTAAAATCCTGGTGCTTGCACTGGAGCATCGGCGGAGCAAAGCGCTACTGGCTGGCGGCTGATGGCCAGGGCCGGGCAGAAGCCCAAGCGCAGCGCCCCTGGCTCCTCCTTCCCTCTTCTTTAACTCTAGGAACTCAACCAGTGGGGCTCCTACTCAGGGGTGAACCGAGGTGGGCGTGAGCGGAGAAAAGAGAAAAAGGAGGAGGTAGACGAAGAAACGAATCTCGGGTCACGGGAGGGCAGGAAATCCAGAGAGAGTGCAGGCGTCTGGGGAGGAAATCGTCCCCGTGCTGGCTTCAAACTTGTATCTCTTTCTGAGCCTGCAGCTGGGTCAGTGTTAGGGCCTCTGACTCCAACCTCCCTCCCTCGCTCCATCTTCCTCAAAGACAGGGAAGCCTGGGGCGGAGTCCGGGAAGTCTGATGTCTTTGCCATGGCTCGGACAAGTCCCTGCACCTCTGGGTGCCACCTCCCTGGCGCGCGCTCCGCAGAGAACCTTCCCACAGCGATGAGAGGCGGTGGAAGGTGTATTCAGTCGGTGCCTGGAAGCAGAGGCGGAACAGAGCGGGCGCACTTCTAGGGAGAAACCTTTCTGCCCACCCCTAACCAATTCTAAACTGGAGGACTGGATTGGGGGGTCTATTGTTTAGGTCCCACCGAGCTGGGCTGCAGCCTTCCCACGAAGTGTTGCTACCACCTGCTGGTTCTTTTAGGGAGCACAGGCACCTGGTAAATTCCTCGGGCCCATTTTCTTCTCCCTCTCATCACCCTGTCTCATCTCATCCCCCTCTTTCATTTATTCAAAAGCATGCTTATGAAAGCGCTAGCTGCATATGGGCTGATCGCAACTGGTACTTAAAGAGCGTTTAGAAACTAATGAAAATTGTGAAATAGACTATGAGCCAACATGCACAAGAAACCAAACAATGAAACTCGTTGAGGCACCGAGAGAGAAACAGGCTTTAATGAATTGACTGAATGAGTGATAGAAAGATAAAGATAAATAACGAGTCCCCACTTGGGCAGGAGGTTGTTCGCTCATTATATCGAGGGTCAATTAATAAGCCTGATTAAATTTAATGACCTGCGTTTGGACCTCATTAAAACTCCAATTCCACTGGTGTGTCTGTAATGCTTGATTCTTCCATTCGTTTTGAAGCTCTCTGATAAAGGGCTGAAAGAAAGACCTAAATCCCCATCATATGCATTAATAGATAATTCTATCATGTATCTATCATCATATCATCCAGACATCTATGTATTTTCTTTTATCCATCTAGCCTGCTGCTTATGTTCTCACTAAACATATACCCTATACCTCAAGCCCCTCCTAGATGTACTAACAATATGCCCGGAAACTTGAAAAAGTAATAAAGTACATGATTAAAGCATGTTTAAATATATTCACAAACCTAAAATGTAGCTATTTCTTTATGAAGCCTAGCAATTCCAGTATAAATGTGTATCACACCACACATTGCTATTAAAATAAAATATTTGTTTTCTTTTTATTTATGACATATTACAGATGCCATTTTTTTATTCAGACTTGGGTGATTAGTTACTTTTTCTTCTTAAGAAAATCTGAGGGCATCTAGTTTTCAAACAAGGCACCACCAGGATGCATAGAAGATTAAATTTATTATTACAATTGGCCTTATCTCCCAATCTACATATTTTCAAACCAAGCTTTTCTATATTTTATTGTGTATGAGTGTTTTGCCTCGATGTATGTATGCACACTGTGAGTATCCTTGGTCCCAGAAGCCAGAAGAGGGCATCAGATTGCCTGGAACTGGAGTTACAAAAGATTCTGAGCCATCATGTGGATGCCAGGAATCAAACCTGGGTCCTCGGTAAGAGCAGCAAGTACTTTTAACCACTGCGCCATCTCTCCAGTCCCGAAGCAGGTGTCAATAGTGGGTAGGAAGTGCAGGCTGCATCTGCTGAATGATGCTGTTGTCTGCAGGCACGGAAAAGCAGAGCGAGTCTCATTTAAAGTTATTATAAATCTTTGCTGTAATTTGCTCAATACCTGGCACAAATTAGGTGTTTAGACGTGTTTTAAAAAGAAGAGCAATACTTAAACTTTTTAAGCTGAAAGGCGGAACTTAATAAAGCATATGCCTCATAGAATTCATTATCTTCGGCACACACAAGCTCTGATGTAAATGTGGAGCCTAAAAGGTCTCCTGAGTAGAAAACGCCAAGCAAGATGGCATGACTTCTTGGCTGCCTCTGCCACTTTTGCGCTGATGTTTTCCTTCCTTCTTATGCTTTTCTTTCTCCAATATCTATCACTCCCCGAAGATGTGCAATTTTCTACTTCCTTATTTCCCCTTAGAACAGCTGATGCAAGTTGATGTTATTATAAACAAGCAGCTTTACAAGTAATTTCAGTGATAAGAAATCTAGCAAAAAGCAATAAAAGAACTTCCTAAGCTTCCAGATCTTTTATTTCAAGACAGAAGTTATAGCTCCCAGTGCCTGGCTCTTCAGGGAATGATGTTGAGAGCCCATGGCCCCAAGCTACACTCTTGGAAGTTTGTTCCTTCTAAACATTTTGCTAATAAACATGCCAAACGCCCATTTATACAAAGAAAAACTGTTGAGTTTCACAGCATTCTACTACGGTATTGGTTTGTTTAAAAGGCAAATTTACACTAAAACTGATTTGTAAACCAAAGCTCTCCACCACAGTCTTAAACTTTGATATTGTTTTTCACTAAACAATAGTAACAAGGTTGATGTGTTTGTGCAAAAAGACAAGGGGAAGCCGGCAGTGGTGGCGCATGCCTTTAATCCCAGCACTGGGGAGGCAGAGGCAGGCGGATCTCTGTGAGTTCGAGACCAGCCTGGTCTACAAGAGCTAGTTCCAGGACAGGCTCCAAAGCCACAGAGAAACCCTGTCTCGAAAAACCAAAAAAAAAAAAAAAAACAAGGGGAATGGTTATTCTTTAATAACTCAGAGGTTGACTTTAGCTAATGCAAATCAACAGTGTAATCAAGTTAGATAGGAATGTCAAGAACTTCTCAGGTCACTAGAACACGTTTAGGGTATAGGTCTCGTCATGTTAGCCAGAGCTCTGTTCCCAATGCCCTTTAATTCTGAGCAAGGAAAAAGTTAACAGAATTGCAAAGATACACACAGTTGTGTCATCACTGCTCCGGCTTGCCAGGGCCCCACTCACTAACTGCTCACACGTCCTTGTCCTGGGTTATATTACCTGGCCATTCTTACTGTAAGAAACAGAAAAACCCATGCTGCACCAAGTAAAACGAAAGGTCTGTTAGGGAGAGAGGAAGAGATAAAGAATATTTGTCAAGTAACCAACAACTCTCTCACAAAGAAACACATGTACGTGTTTCCCCACAATTGGCAAACATAGGGGCCTTCACGGGGCATCCTTATTGACAATTTCCCCTCAAATAAGCATATGTGTGTGTGTGTGTGTGTGTGTGTGTGTGTGTGTGTGTGTGTATACAGTGTGTGTGTATTATATATCAATATATCATTCAGAGTGGTCCCCTGAAAGTTAGTAAGTAGGGTGAATGGAAGGGCTGGGAGCTCCCTTTTACTAAAATAAGTATATAAGACACCATGTTAGAAAAGAAGCAGAAAATCCTAGGCAATTCCTCATGGACACAATTAGAGTTGAAAGCACCATATCAGTTAGCAATATTTTGGGCATGCTCCAAATGCAGATCGGGACTGATGAAGGCTTCACATCACGTTCTGTTCATTGTCTTCAGGTCCATGTCTGCAGGACACTAGCTCCCATGCAGCAGGTGGTCAGAAGTCCTGCTCCTCCAGGCAGATGCAATCTCTTCCTGCAGCTTTGGCAAGTGCCCTCTGAGCATGTCCACAATGCATAGTAGGAAGGAGAGCCTGTATTCCTGTGGAATCTACATTCAGGATCTAGATATGGTGGAAATACTTCTTCAGCCTTCTGAGTTCTCCTTCACTCTAAATGGTAAAATATCTCTTGGCATTCACATAGGGGTCTGGGAATCTACTGTATCACTACATTAAGCACCAATAGCTAAGTGGAGTTATTCACTACCAGGAATGAGCAAACAACAGAACTGTCAATTATTAAAGAATCTGTAAGATAAAATGAACAATGAGCAGAGATAAAAAGAGTTGAAAGACAAGGTCATCCATGGATGGCCCTGGAAAGGGGAAACAGATGAGATCTCCTGGGGTTGTAGAGGGGAGGAGATGGGGGGATGAGAACATGAGGGAACTGGATGGTCAGGTTGGGGGAGGGACAGAGTGGGAGCGCAATGAAAGAGACAGCTTGATAGAGGGAGCCATTACCGGATTAGGGAGAAAACTGGAACTAAAGAAATTTCAGGAATCCACAAGGATAGCCCCTAAGTCTCCTAGCAATAGTGGAGAGGGTCCCTGAACTAACCTTCTTCTGTAATAAGACTGGTGACTACTTTATTGTCATCATAGAGCCTTCATCCAGCACCTGATGGAAACAGATGCAGAGATCCACAGTCAAGCACCAGGCACAGCTCCAGTAGTCCAGTCTCAGAGAAGGAGGAGGAATTATATGACCTGGGGTTGGGGGGAGCATTAAGATCATGACTGGGAACCCACAGAGACAGCTGACCCAAAGTCTTGGGAGCTCAAGGACTCTAGATTGACAGCTGGGGAACACGCATGGAACCGAGCTAGGCCCTCTGCATGTGGGTGACAGTTGTGTGGCTTGGTGTGCTTGTGATACCCTGTCCTGACAGTGGAACTGGATCTCTCCCTGGTGCATGAGCTGGCTTTTTAGAACCTATTCCCTATGGCGGTATGCCTTGCTCGGCCTTGATGCAGGGGGGAGGGGATTTGTCCTGCCTCAACTTAATATGCCAGGCTTTGTTGACTCCCTATGGGAGACCTTATCCTTTCTGAGGGGTAGACAGAGGTAGGGGTGGAAGTGGGGAGATGAGGGAGAAGGGCAGGAGGAGGAGAGGGAGGGGGAATTGCAACTGGTATGTATAATGAATTTAAAAATAATAGAAAAAGAAAGAAAAGGTCTTTATTTCATGTTTTTAATGAGTTACAGGCAGATGCGGAAGCTGTTTTCAAAGATTCGAACATAAAAAAGACAAGAAAGAAGAAAGGGAACAGATTAATGAAAATAAACTCTGCCAAGCAGGGGGAAAAGGGATTCAAAATTCCAGGTAAAGGAAGCCACTGAAATATACAATGAGTCTGGAAGATGTTTAGTGTGAGATATTAAAGCAAGGCATGGTGATACATATCTGCAATCCTAGCATGAGGCAGGCAGATCTCAAATTCAGGGCTACAGCTGAGACTAATACAGTGAGCCCCCACTCAAAAGGGTGTGAAACATGTTCTTTATTAAATAATAGAGACAATAAATGTCTAACATTAAGAAGGGGAGGAAGGATTTTAGGAGCCAGAGAGGTCAAGGACACCGAATGAACAGAATCCACAGGATCAAATGAGCAGGACTATCAGAGACTAAGAGGCAATAAGACCTGTGTGGGTCTGATCTAGGTCCTCTGACTATATGCTATGGTTATGTAGCTTGATGTTCTTGTGGGACTCTTAATCATGGAACTGGGGGTGTCTCTGACTCTTTTGCCTGCTCTTTGGACCCTTTTTCTCTTACTAGATTGACTTGTACAGACACAATGTCATGGTTTGTGCCTAGTCTTATTGTAACTTGTTATGCCATGTTTGTAATTCTGGGAGGTCTACTCTTCTTTTGAAGAAAGATGGAGAAGGAGTGGCTCTGAGGGAAATGGGAGGTTGGGAGGAGGTCCTGGGAGAAGAAAAGAGGGGGAACTGTGATGGGGTTGTAATTTATGAGAGAAGAATAAAAAATAATAATTTAAGTATGAGAAAAAAGGTCAAATACACAAGGGAAGAAAAAAGGAAAATGAAAGAAAATCACTTGTATATTTGAAGTGTATTATTAAATTCTTAACAAATATTTATTAAATATTTATTAAATTCTTAACAAATATTTATTAAATATTGAACTAACTGAAAAGAGACATGAGATTGTACCCATCATCTAAATAAAATGGATAAGTAGATAGAGAATACTTTCTAATTTATACCTTGTAACACTGCACACACAGAGATTTCATTTAGCTCTGACATATTCCTTTTGGGGGACACTGAAGAATGAGAAACGAAGGGGTGATGCCTGCAGAGTCCTCAGCAGAAAAGAGTAATTGACACAATCAAGGAGCTGACAAGCCATTTCCAACTTTCTGGTGGGTAATCCTAATGCTGAAGCTAAAAAGCTAAATAATCGTCCTCTCTAGTTCTCCTTTGATAAAGAGTAGTTATAAGACCTGATTGTGGTCTATGAGAAGAAAACAGAATTCTGCCAGGGGCATTTCTGAGAAAGGATTTAATCTCTGGCAGAAGGCTCCATTGACTGGGCAGATCCTTTCTGGATTTTATGTAATTACTTGGACATCATATTGGTTCCTGTCAATGTCACAATGAACTTAGCAGCTGAAAACGATACAAATCTGTTATCCCATGCTTCAGAATGTCAGAAGTCTGGAGCCCTTCTCTTGGCACTGACAGTTAAGGTGTGGGCAGGACCTGTGGTCGTTGTTTACAAGGAAAACCTGTTTCCTTACCCTTCCCTGTGTGGCTTCCAGAAGGAACATTGCCTCATGGGCCCGTCATGTATCTTCAAAGCCAGGGATGTGACGACCCTGAGTATGAATTATTCTGCTGTCCCTCTGACTCTTACCCTTTTCTATTTTTAAGGACCCTTGTGATTATAATGTGCCTACCAGGATAATCCAGGAAAATCTCTCCTCCTCTGGTTTGCTAATTAGCAAGCTTCAATCTTCTTTCTTGAAAACTGGCTTAGCAGGTGCTTGAGAATATGGTCTGAGCATCCCTGGGGACCATTATTCTGCCTGTCAGAGACCTGGAGACAGGTGCTGAAGCACCATTTTGGTATTTGAGTCAAAACTAGCAATTGCATGCCTGCAGACTTAATCTGTTAAGAGAAAAAACAACAACAACAACACACACACACACACACACAATGGGAGGGATGACCTGCCAGTAATTATAATTTTTGTTCTACAAAACATCGAAGATTACTAATCTATGCAGACTCAAACGGTTTGTCTCCATATACAGGATTATTATTTTTAAAAGGCAATAAGGTTTGTTGAAATAAGAGCGGCGGAGCTGTGTCCCCCGCACCCGGCCGCCCACACGGCTAGCTTTATACCGGAAATAATTACACAGAAACTGTATTCTTTTAATCACTGCCTGACCCATTAGTTCCAGCCTCTTATTGGCTAGCTCTTACATATTGATCTAACCCATTTCTATTATTCTGTGTAGCCCATGAGCCGCCTTACCAGGAATGATCTTAACCTGCATCTGCCTGGCGTGGGACAATCATGGCGACTCCCTGATTCAACTTCTTTCTCCCAGCATCCTGTTCTGTTTTCTCCGCCTACCTAAGGGTTGGCCTATGAAATGGGCCTAGGCAGTTTCTTTATTAATAAGAACTCATTCCCACAACATTTCCCCTTTTTCTGTTTAAACAAAAAAAGGAAGGCTTTAACTTTAACATAGCAAAATTACAAATAACAAAACAGTTATCAAGCAAGAATTACAGTTACAATATTTATATCTATTTTATCTTTTATCATAACTAAGGAAAACTATAATTATCTATTTATTTTTTAACTCCATCACTATCTATTTATTTTTTAACTCCATCAAAGACTCCAGAAGGATATAATACTTCCTAAGCAAACAAGAAATCCAAACTCTAGAAATGACAGAGACATCTCGCTGCCTAAACAGTCACCCAAAGTTTCTCTGTACCGTTGGGGCATCCATCTTCAGCCTTCAGTATTTAAAAAACTTGCTACTAAAGACCATTTTCCAACAATGTACACGGTAAGTACACTAGTCTTATAATGGCTTATAAAGAAGTGCTTTAAATCATCTAAACTCACAAGATAAATAAATAGAAACAAAAAATAGGTCAGAAAAATCACTATCCTGTACTTGGAAGAAAATACTTTAACTGAGGGTAATTGTAACAACCCAAAATATAAATGTCAATATAAAATGAAATTGTGTGCGTTGTGTGTACACATGTGTGCATGCACACTGGTGTGCACTAATGTGTCATGTGTGCTGTCTGGTGTATGTACATATATGGAGGCCAAAGGAGGATGTGAAATATCTTGTTCTGTCAAGCTTTATCTTGTGCCCTTGAGGCAGGGTTTCTTACTGAACTTTGAGCATGCTCCTTTTGACTAAGCTGGCTGGTCAGCCAGTCCCAGCTATTTTCCCATCTCCTCCCTCCACAGCACTAAGGTTACAGGCACACAGGGTCACACACAGCTTTTTTAGTGGGTGCTGGAGGCCTGAATTCAAGTCCTCCCAGTTGTTCAAGAAATACTTGTACCCACCTAATTGTCTCTATAACCCCAGAAATTCTTGTTTTTAAAGAAAGATCTTAGACGCCAGGTTAATATAATGTAAAACATGAAAGTGAATAGCAAAGATGGAATGTCATAAGTGCTGACTTCCCTGACATCCATCAGAGGAAGCTAGTAGTTACTGTTGGCATAATTAGGTTAAAAGAATTTTAATGCCTTAAGATAATCATGTAAGATTATCTCTAAAATAGGGTGTTAACCTTTCAAGTCAGAGATAAAAGATAAAGACAAGTGGACACAATTCATTCATCTAAAGGCAAAACAGATAAGAGGTAACAAAGAAGCCCCAAAATACAAAGAACATAATTGTGACAGCTGCCAAGCACAGTGCAATGTCTAAGGAGCATAATATTCTAGAATAATTTCTATGGGAAGTTGGTGGAATCAGTGCATTGTCAAATATCATGTAGCAAGTAACAAAAGCTATTTCTTATTTTATTATATATACCAATGAATTGCTGTTGTCTTACATTTTGGGGAATATTTATAAAAACAAGACAATATTTTCTGGGTAAATGTCCTTTTAATTTCTCAAATAACAATGGAAACTTCAGTAACAAGATAAATGAATTTTTATTGAAATTAAGTGTATAATTTGAACCAGTTGAGCCTAAGAGTTGGACACATACACACTCATGTAACACGCACACGTTTGGTAAAACAGCAGCTTCCTCTTTTGTATTTTTCCCCCACAGCCTCTCTTCCTTTGCCACCTCCTTTCCTCCCCTCCTTCTCTTCTTTTCTCCATCTCTTTCCGTACATGCATATCTTCAGGAGCTACAGGAGGACAATAGTGAACTGTCTACAGAACTGAGGAGGTGCCTATAAGTAATACATTCAAAGCTTCATCTGAGCCTTTGGGTAGCTACGCTAATGAAAAGGCCCCATCTCTTAGATATTGGCTGATGTTTTTTTTTTTATTATTATAAAGCTAAGAGGATGTCGGAGATAATCTTTTAAATCATGGCTAACACACATTCAAATAAAACACTATATTCTTAGATACGCAAAGTATCTTAACTAAATGAGGTGAAATTGTTTGTTTTCATACCAGAAAACAACACATTACTTAAGTAGGTATATTATTCATTTATTCTGTTCAAAACAAATTAATGGGCAAGAGATACTTGACAAAAAAATAGAATCATAAATATAATTGGCTTAAATTGTAGAAATTTCTGATATTAACAACTTGTTAAATTCCCACTGATGATATAACCCTCCCTTTATCACCTAAAACATGTAATTACCTGGAGGAAATTTTTCTCGCTGTACTTGCCACAGTAGTATAATACTTTCAATGCTGGCAATGTGGCTATCCTAAGACAGCTGAGCCCTTCCTCCTTGCCGTGTTGCTGGATGCTATGTATGAGAACCTACCAGTTTATGAGGGAGATGTGCTTTCCTGAGTCCTGATCCCTGCTGGCTCCTAGAAAGAAAAAAGAGGCATGCATGTGACACAGTGGTTGTGAGACAAAGAAGAATGGATTAAGTGCCACCCTACCCTGCTGGAGACACCAAAGCAAATCTCTCCCAAGGGACGTACATGCCAGGATAATTTAGTAGATTGTGTATGAGATGCATGGGGGAATGAGACTCATCAGTGTGGCATTCCTCCACACCTAGAAAGGGAAGTCAGGGCTTACTGTTGTGCAAATCAATCTCTCCTCTCTGAGAGCTCTTTCCCTCTTTTGTCCATGACTTAATTCCTGTTCCTCCTTAAAATATTAGCAGAGAGCCCAGAAATAACCCTCACATAAGTGGCCAATTGATTTTCAACAAGTGCCAAGTCGCTTTAATGGGGGGAAAAAAGTCTTTTCAACAAATGGTACTTGGATATTGATCTGTTAAAGACTGAAGTTGGGGCCTCACTGTACACTGAATAGCAACGCGAGTTCAAAATGGATCAATGATCTAAACCTAAAGCTTAAACTACAAAAACTGTGAGAAGAAAGCATTTGAGAAAGCTTTCATGTAGTGGATTAGGGACGATCCAACAGATAAGACACGCTGAAGAAAAAACCAATACAGTTACACTGGACTTCAAAACTTAAGAACTTCTGTGCATCATCTGAAGTTATCAAAGACACAAAATCACAATCTAGAGAAGTAGAAGAATATTTGCAAATTATGTGCCTTCTGAGGGACTGATGTCAGAATGCATAAAGAACTCTAAAACCCAACCATGACAACAAGTGATGAATGACTCACTTCAAACATGGTCAGGACATTTGCATAGATAAATCTCCAAAGCAAATGCTAGGGTTTGTACATGGCAGCATCTCCAAACAATTGGCCCGCACCTTGTAGGCCTAATCACTGAGAAGCGACTGGAATATGAAGGATATGATCTAACCAGAGAATCAATGGACTGAAATGTTTATAATTTGATGGGGACAGAGGATGGTTTAGCAGTCAAGAGCATTGGCTGCTTCTCCAGAGGACTACTGTTTGATCCTGGCACCAGAAAGGTGGTTCACAACTATCCACAACTCCAGTCTCAGAGTATGAGACACCCTTTTCTGGTCTCTGTGAATACTAATCACTCATGTAGTACACAGATAAACATGCAGGCAGAACATCTATACACATAAGATAATGAGAATAACAATAAATGATATTTGTTTTAGAAGAGGAAATACATCACTAAGGACATGCCTTTGAAGAGTGTCTCATCATTGCCCCTTCCTCCTTTCTCCTAGCTACCCACCATGTTCTGTCAACTCAACCAAAAGCAACAGTGCGAGTTGGCCATGGTCTGAATGCATGAACCAAAAGAAATATTTCCTGCCTTAAATGGTTTCTCTCCGCTATGCTTTCCACAGCTAAACATACCAAAATACAAGCATATGAATATCCAATAAATAGATTCAAAGATGTTCAGCCTCATTAATTGTTAGGAAAATGCACATTAATGCTACAGTGAGAGCCTTCCCCTTTCCTAGGACACTGAAAAGCACAAGAGTTGATGGTGCTGTGCAGGACGGAGAGGTCTAAGACATTTGTGGGGAGAATCTAAAACGATGCTGGCCCCAAAGAGCAGGATGGCTTCTCATAAAAAAACAAACAAACAAAAAAACCAACCAACCGAACAAACACTGACTACGGACTTGCCATACAATTTGGTGATTCCGTTTGTAACTATCCTTACCCAACTTGAAAACAAGGTCTATTACAGACAGCTGCATGTGAGTAGTTACATTAATCATAAAAATTGCCATTCGGAACAAATCCATCAGATTAAACGATTAATAAAATCTGGTACATCTAACAATATACTATTAGCTAACAATAAAGAGGCATGAACAATGGAGACAAGGCTTCACTATGTAACTGTAGCTGACCTGGAACTCTATATGTAGAATAGGCTGGCCTGGAACTCACACAGATCCTCCTGTCTCTGCTTTTTGTGTACTGGAAGTAAACGTGTGTGCTATTAGACCCTTCCACAAGCAACTTCAGTGTATGCTACAACTTGAATGTGCTATGAAATTCTTATATTTAATGGCACAATCCAGGAAAAGAGGAGCAAACATCATGCATTTCCATGCATGCAAACATGGTTTTATGGAGTGCTTCAGAGGAAAATGCCATATACTAAAAGCAAGAGAAATAAAATTCTTAAAATTCTGGACTCAGGAATTCACCAGCAGATTTGGGGTCTGGCCAGAGACAGCTTCCTGATTCATGTGTTCGTTGTACACCCACATTGCAGAAAGTGGAGAAGGCTTCTCTTGGGATTCTTTCACAGGGGTAATGATTCCATTTACAATGGTTCTATATTCCAAAGGAGTCACCTCCTGATACCAATATTCTATGTTACAATTGCGAAGTGTGAAACTTTGGGGGAACCCAAACATTTGGATCACAGCCATAAGGTACCATGAATAGGCAAATTAACATAGACAGAAGATCTAATTATGGCTACCAGGGATGCAGGGAGGGAGGCGAGCTGTGCTGGTTAGTTTTTTCTCAACCTGTCACAAATCAGGACATATATGGAAAGAGGGAATCTCAACTGAAGAACTGCTTCTATCAGCCTGGTCTGTGGGGGCATTTTCTTAACTAATGGTTAATATGGGAGAACACTGCCCGCCATGGGTAGCTCCATCTCTGGAGACGTGGTCCTGAGTTGTATGAAAAAGCAGGCTGAGCAAGCCACGGGGAACAAATCAGTAAGCAGCACTACTCCATGCCCTTTGCTTTAGTTCAGTCCTTGCCTCCAGGTTTCTGCCTTATGCTTCTACTCTGACTGCCCTTTATGACAGACTATAAACTGTAAACTGAGACAAACCCTTTTTTCTCCAACTTGCTTTTGGTTAAAGTATTTATCACAGCAATATAAAGTTAATTAAAATGAGGAGTTTTTATTTAATAATACATATTTAAAATTAAAGTCATTATGGAAGTTTTGGGTACAGAGAGCGGTAATGACTGTGCAATTTGTGGATATATTTAATGCACTAAACTGTAGTTAAAAATAAAAAAATACTGTCCTTATGTGATGGTTCATGCCTATAACTCCAGTACTCCTGAGACTGAGGAAGGAAAACCTTGAATTTGAGGCTAATCAAGCTAATTAAGCCAAACCTTGTCTCAACTGGGAAAAAAGGTAAGTATTATTATGTCTATTTTTTTCAGGAATGAAAAAATATAGGTCATCCCTTAAGTTGTATTAACAGGGGAGCCTGAGATCATCTGCTTAGAAGGGGTGGTGCCTCTGTTCTTGTGATACTTTTCCCTATTGTCAGCATGTGTTTTCTTGGTTACCTTCTTTTTCTTTTCTAACATAATGTGTTTTATTAAATCATTTAATTAATGTTTTCCAGCCAGATCACAGTTTCCCCTTCCTCCCTCCTCTCCTCCCAATCCCTCCCCCAACGTCCTCTATCTCCACCCCCCCCATCCACTCCTTTTGCTTTCTCTTCAGAAAAGGGCAGGCCTCCCTTGTATATCAGCCAGCCAGCTCATATCAAGTTGCAGACTGGACCCCTCCACTTTCAAGCAAAGTCTTTCTCCTCCCCAGGACTGACCAAACCATTTCTGTGTCGCTTGCTTATTTTTCTCCCAGCAGCATCAGCATATTGAAATAATCTAGTATTCATTTTTCAAACGAATTTATTTTTCAGTGTTAAGAAGTAAAATAAAATATTTTGAGTATGCTGTATATTGTGACCATCTAAAGCCTATGTATCTGTGACATTTATTGAGTTGACCAGGTATCATGGGGCATTGTTAAAATGGTCAGTCCTGAAAACATGTACATACAAACAGCAATGTAAAGACTGAACAGGATGTATTTATGTGTTTGGGAACACACACACACACACACACACACACACACACACACACACACACAAAACAAGAAATGTAATGATTAAAGAAAAAGAGGCCACTAATTGGAAAGAGAGCAAGGCTGGGGGTATGTGGTATATGGGAGGCTTTAAAGGGAAAAAGGGAAAGGAGAACTGATGTGATTATACTATAATCTCAAAAAATTAAATAATGTAATCTAGTAATTGTGGCATGACTAGGCCACACACAAACACAGTTAGAAAAACAAGTCTAATTATTCTATTGTTATATCACATAATTATCTGTGATCAAATTATAGATTGTAAAAGGGATAATTATTCCTAATGGTCTCCAAGAGCTATCATTTTCTTTAATTTGAATGTGGTAGGAACTGAGTGAGGTGGCTGATTAAGAAGGGGCTTAGCAATGCATTCCAAATTCAAGTAATTCATTCTGAAGACTAATAATGCTGGGATGTTAAATAACTCTCCTGTGAGAGCCTGCAAACCTTCAAACAAGCTAACAGAATATTATGCACTTTTCTGTCTTATAATTTGGAATAATTTTTTAGATAAATGCTCATAGCTTAAGGCATAAACACCATCAAAAAATAAAAGTGGGATTTGCAAGTTTTTATCTCTTCTTGGTTCAGACTAGAAATGGTGAGTCTAGAATAGCTTCTCTGATGAATGCTTTAATTCTAAACAATAAGATGAATATTGACAAATTTGTATTCTGTAAACATTTTTATAAAATAATTCTCCTTCAGTTAAATCCCTTTTATGGTGATGGTGACAGATATAGGGGATGCAATGCTCTTGAGGATGAGGAATTCTATGATCTAAGTTAATTACACTGAAGTTATTTTATTGTATGTCCAATGCCTATTCCTACTTAGTTCTTTCATTAGTAATGCATTTGTTTCTGAATTGTATAATTTGATCTATTTTTTCTAGATAGAAACAATTTTAAGTCTTTTTAAGCAAGTGATTAGAGTCTTCTAAAGGGCTTTTGTTGGGACTCAAAGAAGTTTGTGAATGATTATGATGTATGCCTTTCTCAATGATCTAAGAGTTTTTCAGATGCTAAATGGTATTAAATACTTTTTTTTAACTAAGAAATTGGTTGACAGAAAGACAAGCCAATTTATGAACTATTCAGGCAGTAGAAGCCAGTGAAATGTGATCAAGAATGTGGCTATGTATACCCTACACCCCTGGTTTAAATTGTTAACACCTGGTTTAAAAATTCCCAATGTAGAGCCTCATTTTTGGTCTATGTGATTCTCTTAAATAGCCCTTTAAATACAATGAGTAAGTCAGGTTGGTTGCCATTTGTAAAACTTGTTGTTTTGGGCTAAATGTAACATGCAGATGTAAATTTCTATACTGGACCTTAGGCAGAGCTGAATTGCTTCACTCAATAAAGGGGCAAGTATTTAAGGCTTTGTGTTTGTTTTTAAAATAGCAGTTAGATGGAAAGACAAGATACCAAGAGTCAAAGAGCAGGGTGTCAAAGGAGGTCACACTTCTGGTTTTCTTTCTCAATAAGACATGTTAATCAAAGGAGACCTGTGCATTAGCCTCCCTAGTTCTGCTCTCTAGGTTTCCTAGGTGACTCTGCTAGTTCCATGGAGAGGAATACCAGCGAAGAACCTCACAACAACCTTAGAGATGCCCTCTGCACGTTCTCCATCCAGCACAAGAAAGAGAGCTGTGCTGTGGTTGGAAAATTCCATGGCTAGGCACAGGAATCTCATGTATTTTTGTGGTAAAATCTATTAGCAGTTATATTTATATCATTTAATGTGTATAGGGACAATTTCTTGAAAAAGTAAGCTATTAATGAAGTGGAAGTAAGCAAGCACTCTTACACTGAATATAGCTGGCTCTGACTCAACACCTTTTGGGGTAGGTAGACGTGTATCTATAAGGAGGGGTTCAGCCATAGCACCTCTCTTTCTTTAGATAGTGTTCATTGTTGGTCATAATTAGTCATGTAACTACATGTAATTATATTCTTCTGTTGTCTTATCCAGAGATGTTAAAAAATCATCAGTTGGTTTTTCCTGGAGGACTACTTGGAGATTTCAAATGGGCTCTGAGAAAACAGAAGGAAATGGGAGAAATAGAATAGAAACTGGGAGGAACAGAAGAACTGAGAGGGAGGGAAGGATAGATAGATGGATAGATAGATAGATAGATGATAGATAGATAGATAGATAGATAGATAGATAGATAGATGATGGATGGATAGATAGATAGAT
>NC_022036.1:5418235-5425352 GCF_000317375.1 Microtus ochrogaster
GATGGATAGATAGATAGATAGATAGATAGATAGATAGATAGATAGATAGAGATTTTCTTACTTCTGGAGTTTGCAGTTAGAGACAGTATCTGAAACCTGTTAAGTGCCCAGTCCAAAAAGCATAATAGCAAGTTTACTTTGTGCTTTATTTTCTGTTTCCGGATGTTACAACTGAGCAGGATTTTGGAAGCTATATTCTTTTAAATTGCAGCTAGGAAAACAGCAATCATACCCGAGTCTTTGACTTTTTCCTCAAGAGGTAATTCCTATGAAGCAAAAGCAACCATTTAGGACTTTCCATGACCAAGAGATAAACACCCACTCTACCTGTGTTGCTTGGGGTCTGCTTGTTACAGCAGTTGACATTGTCTTCAATGTCTTTTTTATGCAGATTCATGGCTGAATAGAGATTGTTTTGTGTGAAGCAGGATCCCAGAATCAGGAGAAGCAAGTGTTTGAGCTGTGTAAAGCAACAGGGAATGAAGAATGGTGAATTGATCATAATCCACCTGAAACCTAGAGCTGTAGTCACTATTCTAGACACCTTACAACATGTATTGGTTATAAGGTAGGGAAAAAATAGATGGGTTAGATAATGCAAAACATGACTGCGTCCATCCGTGCTCAGTCATTTTCACCTTCCATTCAGTTTTCAGAGAACTTGAGCATTTTGTCATTGAACTTCTAGCCTGTTAATCGATGACATATTATCTACGAATATTGGATGGTATCAGAAAAGGTCTGCTTGCCACCATAATAAAACAGCCACCAACTTTCCCTTAAGTGGCCGTGAGGTTCACAAATGGCCGTGAGAATCCAAGCCTTTGTCCACCTTTGCTGCTTTAGTAGCATGAGCAACCCTAAGTGTCAGAGGTCAGTATCAACTTCTCATTTAGTGAAACAATAACTTCACTCCTTGGTGGAAACAAGTTTCTTATGAATAGAAATGAAACAAGGTGTTGGAAAGAAAGAAAATCCTTCAATTACTTTGTAAGAAAAAGAAGTGAAGGGCTCACTCCCATCTCTGCTCCTTGATTTCTCAGCCCCCAGTGTTCTGGCAAGAAGAGATAACACATTTCTCCTTAGATGAGACATATGTCACTCACTCTAGCATACTGTTCCAGCCACTCAAACTAGCCATGTGGGAAACTTCCAAGTCAGGGCACTCCATCTTTTCATCAATCTGCTTCTTAGAGTGGGCATGTGATAAAAACAGAACATTCTATGGGTATAAATCATAAAACTATAAAATATGATATTTTGTCAGAAGTGTCAAGGATATTGATGCTGATAGAAGCAGTATAAATAAAGAAAGACAATCCTCCTTTAAAACATATAAATTCTCCTCTGAAATTAGGTTTGGGTTGCTGATGATAAAAGGGGGTCACCAGTAATTAGGTTGCTATGTAGTCTTCTCAAAGCCTGGGGGAATGTTATACAATGAGTGCTAATCCATGGTACCCACAGTTGGCAGTGTTGATGATCTTCAGTCGGTATGAACAACAGAAGCTTGTGTGAATGGATAACATCCTTTGGTGCCTTTGCTCATGCCTGGTGTACACACAGCTCACTGAGAAAGTCCTGGGGTGGAGTATCAGCCCACATTCTGTCTAAGATTACGTATCTTCTTTAATATTTCAGTTCTTGCAATGTTTAAAAGATATTCATTTTTTTCTTAAGATATTCTCTGCTGTTCACTGAATTTTGAAATTTGTCTCATTACGTCATTGTTTCTTATGCTCATTTTTTTCTTTTTGAAGATTATATTTTTGTTGTGGTATCTATTTTAATACTTGTTCAGGAATAATTCAATACCCACATATCTGTAACTGACTTTATGCTATCTTTATGCTTGATGAATATTTTGGTTAGGTATAGAATACGGGGTATACCAAATTTCCTTTGTAGTCTTAATGGAAGGAAGACCTTATTTTATTTATTTCTGCTAATCACACTGTCTCAGAGAATTCAGTCTACACTCTGATTCACAATCCTTTGTAGGTGATTTGTACCTTCTTTATTATTTTCTGTAGTTGGTTTTTAAAAGATATTTTCTTTCTGTTTTATATTTGCATTATTATAGAATTTAATGAAATTATTTACACTTGTTTCCTTATTAGTATTTAGTTTTTTATCTTAATCTTTTCTATTTATTTCTTTGTTGTTTGTCAGTGCTTTATAATCTTCAGTTTCTCTCAAAAAATTCATCTAAACAAATTTTTATTCTTTAAATGAATTCTCCTTATAGAGTCAGACTTTGTCTCAAAGCATAAGAAAATGTAACACATGAGACTTAGGAGTCAGTTGAGGTGCTTGCTTTTCAGTCAATCATTTTTGTCTCCTCTGGGTCATCAAGTTGTATACTTCTGGTCTCCATATTTTATGCTACTGCAACAGTAGAGTAAATAATGCCACTGGTTAAAGCAGACTTCCAGTTCCTTAGTCCATAAACCAAATGGAAGTTTATTTTACTTCTCTTCACACAGAGACCAGTGTTTATCTTTGCAGGCAGGAGTCCTTCCTGGGCAGAAGCTCTCCATGAGCAGTTACCCCGTTTCTCATGGCTGCCAAAAGCCTTGAGGGAGAAGAGAACACAGTGGAGATTCTGAGTCTGGACCAAGCCTGGAGGTAGTGGATTTCTGCTCAGACCCCACTATCGAGAACTAGTCATCTGACCCTAAATGCAATGTTTATCTTATATTCCGAAAGGGATAACAGATTTTATAAATCCATAGACTTGTTCTTGCCACAGGTTTTAAAATCAAGTATCTGTTGATGCTCAGTTGTCCACTGTGTTTATGAACAAAAAGATAGGCTATTTATCACCATAACTGACGAACATTTCCTCTGGCAGAGCTGTCTTTGCTGCGTGGAAAGGCTGACTGCAAGTTTTCTGGTGGGTGAGGTGTGTAGACTGGCAGGCCCTGCTCAAAGATAAGCAGCCTCTGCTCTGGAAGTCCGTTCACTCCGTCACATGATAGTCTTTCAGAAACTCACAGTCTTCTTTTGCCTTCAATTTCTAACAGCCATTTTATCAATTTTTACAGTGTATCTTTTAAACATTGCTTTTAAATAGAATGAGTACAGATAAATTTTTATGTATGTTCTTAACTAAAAGCTTCTTTCAGTTAGTAGCATATCAATTATGATGCCTGCAAAGCTCTGTTCTATACCATTAGTAATCGTCTAAACAGGTGTTAGAACATAAAAATATTCCATTTATGCCACAATTTACCTACTAGTCTCCTTTAGGTGGCTATTCATGTCAGGTTGGTATTGTTTTAACAATTATAAACAATGCTGCAATAGGCATTCTTGCAATTAGGATGTTAGAAATTGGATGAATTTTATCGATCAGATCCCTTGTTGACTCAAATGCTTCTCTTTCTTTTACTCTATAAACATACAGGAGGTTGTTCTTGAGACACACCTTAGCATCTTATAGGTCCAATAGTCATAGGCATTGGCATCTAATATTCATATCATTTATTTTTATCAGTACCATCAAATAACTGTTTTAGGGCACCTTAGTTGTGAAGTGTGGTCTAGGCATTGTGCTATTACAATGATTAAATGTGGTCCTCCCACATTTCTATCATAAATTAAATACATAGTAAGATTAACAATGATAATTTGAAACAAAGGACTAGTCATTTCTCAGGATTATTGTGAACACTAAATGACACAATGCGTACAAAAATAGAGGAAAAAAATTACCCAGGTAGTTTATAAGTGTTTATTGCTTTTCTCCCTCATTTTTATCTGGTTCCTTTAATTCATCAATAACTTCAACCCAAGACTCTAGCAAGGACATAGGGAGAGCAAGCAAATCGTGTGTGTAACGTCTGTGCTCTGGGCAAATAATAAACTTAAGCTCTCACCAATGAAGATAAAAGAGACGGCAAAGGATTGACCTGGGAGGATTTATTTCCTCTTGGTCAAGCTTTCCACACCCCTTTGCTTAGAGATGCATCCACACATCTGTCTTATGAACATATTATCCCAAAGACTGAGACCACTTTCCCTTCCATAACTCCTTGCCTAAGCAACTTTCTGTTCCCTCCACATTTACTCCCGCTGTGTCTCTGTGTGTAAAGCATCAAGGTTAAAAAACCACACATTGTGAATACGACAAGGAACACTGAGAAATCATTTCTGATTTTCCAAAGTGGTGGAGGCCTTGATAAGAAACTGAAGGGACAAATTGTGAAAGTAATAGGAAAAAAACCTCAGGTGATAAATGTGGTGAAGGTGAAAGGGATAATGGTGGCTGTGAAAAGGTAGATATCTAATAACAAAGAATCAGGTTCTGAAATTATGAGCTGAAAGAGAAACTGAGTTGAACGGGCAGGCTGATTTCTAGGTGCACACCTGCCCTGGCCTTTATTGTGAATTCAGAATGAAACACTGGTAATGAAGAACAATACACATTGAGAATCTTATCTTCTTTGTGCTCTTCTCTTCTCCTAGTTTTATGTCCTAGAATACACTGCAGCCTGCTAAACGAAGCCATTGTTTTATACTGCTCTTCAGCTCTGAAAATGGTCTGGTTCAATGTGTCACTAGACCCATTCAAGTAGTCATTGTGCCCTACTTTGTCTCCTACATCTGTGCTCCCAAATCGCTTTGACCATCCTCCATGCATTTGCTCCTTTGTGAAATAAATGTGCCAGTAAAACTGAACTGATAGGCCCCAGGTTCAGTGAGCCAGCTTGCCTCAAACAAAAGGTGAAGGGTGATTGAGGAAGAAAACCACGGTTGACCCTTTGTTTCCACTTGTGTATATATGTATGGGCCACCCCTCACCACCCCAGACACACAACAAAGTAGTAAAACTATTTAAAAAATTTTAATTGGTAATGTCATGATATTATCATTTTAGTGGATTTTTCGGTTTTGAGAATGGATAAGAACTATCAAGACATATCTTGTTTTGTAGTCGAGGCTGTCCCTAACTCACTTCTGCCTTAGCCTCCGTATCAGCATGCCTGGAGGTGGATAGCTTTGATGCCAAAATTTATACCATAAAGTTTACTTTCAAAAATTTCCATTTGTCAAAAAATGAATAAACAAATGATTAAATAACCTTATCTGCCTCTAAAGGAAAAAAGACTCAATGGCATCTATTCTGAGCTTGTATCTGTGGATTGTTCATTTTTCTTCTGGGAAGAGATATCAAATAGGCACAGCTCACAAAAATCAAAGAAGGAAAGGAAACAAAGTTGCTTGTCCATTTGTTATGATAAGGAAGTAAGTTATGCAGGAGGCGTTGGGAAACTAGCAAGCAGGCTGTGTGGAGCTTTGGGCAAGCTAGGTGTTTTCTTTCCACCTAAAATTCTGAGTGGAAGTAGTTAGGACAAATAGTTCCATTGTGGTGGGATCTGGGATCCAGAACTCTTTGGTTCCTTAGGAACCAAAAATGAATGCAAGCTATCTGATTTGGATGGTAAGAAGCAGAATAAAGGGGAGAAAGTGGGCTTATAGAGTTTCTTTTATGACACCAAGTGAAAGTTGTACACAATGCTTACACCCCATGACCAGAACTGACTTCAAACTGTGTCTGGCTATACAGACACCTTGAAAAGGTGTTTTAGGTTTTTTTTTTAACCAAATATTCATGGGTCCAACTAAACTTAATGTCAGCTTAGTATCATAGAGAACAAGCATTGATAGGTAACTAGCATTTTTGCTATAAAATGATATTTTACTTGGTGGGGAACATAAAATATACATTAGAATATGATAAAGTCTCATGTAGGTTGAATGCTGAATTTTCTTTGTAATGTATGGTTACTCATTTGTGCATTTTAACCACCTTTGAATTTCTGGAATAAAAATCATCTTAATTTAAAAAGAATATGATAAAGTCAATTACTTTAAAGAAAGCAGTAAAAAGAAAAACAGTTAGCCAAAAATTTGACTGTAGTAATCTGTACTACTTTGCATTAAGAAATTAATTATGAATATTTAATACCATAAGAACCATTTTTAAACTTGTAGAATCAAGTTATAAACAAGATACAAAAGTACTTGATTATACTACAGAATAAATGTGAATATTGTCAGCCTTAACAATATGAAGGTAAAATTTAAGTTGAAATTTTTGTATGAAAAGAAGAAAAAAAAAGAGAAAGGTTATTGGTGCCAATAGCATCATATTCTCACACAAGGAGACAAGAGAAGCTAGAAGTTTTAAGTATTAAAGAATATTGGTCTATTCTTTATCTGTATGGAGTGTGAACACTTATTTGAGGTATAAAAACAATTTGATGGGAATTTTAAATAATTAGTAAATAGTAAGATTCTCCTCGGAGAATAGAAGCTTAATCAGGAGAAAGACCCAATACCGTGAGTGATCTATACTCCATGCTCTGCTTGGATCTGCCTTCCCAGTGAGGCAGTACCTCCAATTGTCCAGTATAATTGTGGACATGGATGGGACACATCTGTTTACTGAGGAGATAGTTAAGAAATTGCAATTATGATAGGAGTAGACTTTATAAAAGGCATAGAGTAGGCCAGTATGGGGGTACCTGCATATAATCTCAGCACTTGGGAAGGAGTTTAAGGCAAGCCTGGAATATATGAGAGCCTGTTTCAAACAAACAACAATATAGAGTATATGGATATACTATATAGGTAAGTAGATAGATGGATGTAGGAAAATTCCTTCTCAACTGGATGTATCAGGTAAACCTAAATAACAGACTGTTTGAGCCATATTTATCCATGAGTGACTTTTCAGTTATCATTTGAATTCCTGAATACCTTCTCTTCAGAAAAAGCAGACGTGCTGGCTGAGGGGCATGCACTCGGAATCCACAGCAATATCATTTTTCATGATTAAAATTTTAATTTATAAGTTGATGTTCTGCAGTCTTGTTGTTCACATAGCAACCATTTATTTGAACTTGAGGGGACCATTAGATGGATTGATGGCAAACAAAATTACCAACAAGGAAAACCAAGAATTGTATCAAGGCTTGTGATGAGGTCACTCAAGTGTGTATAGAAAAATCTTTTGATACCAAGCAAAGTCTTCAGGATGACATCACCTTTTACATTGCCTTCTCTCTCTCTCTCTCTCTCTCTCTCTCTCTCTCTCTCTCTCCCTCCC
>NC_022036.1:5425452-5427368 GCF_000317375.1 Microtus ochrogaster
ACTGTAACAGCTCTGTCTGTCCTGGAGCTCACTGTAGACCAGGCTGGCCTCGAACTCACAGAGATCAGCCTGCCTCTGCCTCCCCGGTGCTGGGATTACAAGGTGTATACCACCACTGCCCCACTTTAAATTAGATAATTTCTCATCTATAGAAATATTCCCAAGGAAGTTAAAGCCTGATTTTGTTTAACTTGCAGTTTTCTTCTTACATCTAACAACAGATCCTCTGTACGTTTTGGACATTTTAACGCTCACCCTGTTATGCTTTGGATGTGAAATGACACCCCCCCATTCGCCTCAACCCCACCACCATCCCCTGAGGCCACACACACAGGCTCATGTTTTGAACTTTGTTCCCCAGCTGGCATCACTGTTTGGGGAACCTGAAGGACTTTTAGGAAGTGGGGTGTCATTGAAGGAAGTAGGCCATTAGGCCCAGTTCTTGTTTCCATCCTGCCCACTGATTCTTGGTCTGTGGTGGTGTGAGGAGTGTCTGTCAGGCACTCTCACTGGTTTGAACCCTGCTGTGTTTCCCTTGTGGTGGTAGGCGGCTGTGCTCCTCTGAAATTGTGAGCCCAAACCAACCCTTCCTCCATTAAGTTGCTTCTGTCACTGTACTCTGTGGTCACAGGACAAGAGTTCTATACAGCATTCCCTACTCTTGGTGCCTTAAGCACTTTCCAAAGATAAATGCGTTTCTCCAATGTTGTCCCTCTTTCCCTAGCTCCTCACTTCAGTCTCCAGTTCTGTGTTTCTATTCTTTGAGCACTAGGGTTGAAAACCATCTTCTATCATGGCTAAGATACGAGGTTCAGGTGGGAAAACTGCTTATCAGAGTTGGGAGTCATTGTTTTCATCTATAAATACAATGAATGGATGTTCATGACCCCAAGGACGTCCACAGTGGGAAACACTGGACCTGTAGACTCACACGGGCTGGAAATAATTCTTCTGACAGTAAGTCCCAGCATATTCAGCTGAAGAGACTTTGATTGCCTGTAATAATTCAAAGGTTTAAAATGATAGCATTATTTTATTTATTTTGGTTAAAAACAATATTGCTTTGTTATAATTTCCTTTGCCAAGAACCATGTCCTTCCTCTCGCAGGCTCTGTTGATCAGACCTTTAATGAGGACGTTTTTAATCAGCACTCATCCTCCTGTGTCTGTTCTTATGGTCTGCCACGAGAACTCGCTCCCTTTGGCTGGCACTGTTCCTCCAGCACCCCTACGCCTCAAGCTTGGCTCTTTATTCCCCCCGGCTTTTCTCTCTGCTTCCACAGCCTAGTTCCCTTCACCCTGGACCCAAGCTCTGCTTTGCTGCCCTCTGGAGATGTGGTTAGTTAGACTGGGAGCAGCTGCTTCCTCTTCTCCCTCCCTCTTTTCCTTACATCTGAACTGTCTAGACCTCTGTCAGTGTATTCTATTGCACATGTATCTACACTTAGTATTGTGTGAATTCTGCTTGTGTCTCAGAAGCTGCTTGCTTGCACACTAGGCTTTGTTACTCTCCTTATTTGCCATCTTATGGGATGTAACAGGTTCAAACGATACAACAGGGAAAGAAAGTATCTTTTAATTCCCTCTCCTCAACTCAATGCAGTGGTTTTTCGCTGCCCTGATTTTTTTTCCCCTGAAGACTCTAGGCAAGTTGCCATATATCAACTTTTCTTCTAAACTTGTCTTTAGATCCTTTTCAGATGTGTGCTTTGTTAGGAGGGAATAGGAGAGCTTATCCTCTTGGTTTAGCTTTGGAAATGATTTCAGGCAACCTTGTGCTGATGGAGAACATATTTCTTGTTCATTATCTTTTCTTCTTTCTAAATTACAATGTTCTTAAGCCTAGAGCTAACGACCAGGCTAGGGTGCTTTGTTTATTTGTTTGTCTTCCCACAATAGAGTTTTTAAGGTCCAGG
>NC_022036.1:5428515-5434518 GCF_000317375.1 Microtus ochrogaster
TCTCTCTCTCTCTCTCTCACACACACACACACACACACACATTTTTCTTCTTCCCTCTCCTTATATTTTATATTCTCTTATATCAAGTTTTAAGCACTTCTTTTTTCTTTTCTCTTTTTAACTTTTTCTTTTTTGACTATGCTCTTAGAAAGCCTATCTTATTTCTAGAGTACAAAAATTTGACCCTTGCTTATGAAGTGACATTTTTAAATGAATTACATCTGATGAGATCTTATTGGTCTTGGGTTCCAATTTTCTCTCCACTGGTTGATGACCCAGTGCCCTGGAAGAGAATCTTATTGTCCTAATACAGAAAGAGAAAACAAGGAATTGTCTTGACAAGGGGTGGGGTGCTCTGTGGTGTAGGGGCCGATATTTAATTACCCAATAAATGCTTGTTATTATTTTGCACTTCAGCCAAATTTACCTTTTCTAACTTCACATATTCCCTGACAACTTTACAAACTGTCCTTGAATTATATTGCTCTATGCAGAAGCCTTTAGTTTCAAGGGATGCTTAAGAATCCCAAAATTCTAAATTTCCGCACCATGCCTGTTATTAGCTTTCCAAATTATTTTCAACTCTAGTGACCCAGAATACATGGTCAAAAATGGGGTCCCGTTTTGTGGTGGTTTTGTCTGCTCAACACTGTTGTGAAGAGGGAAATGAATTAGAATCTCTTGTCTCTGTACCTGGATTTCCTCTTGTTAAAATATTAACAAGGAAGCAACGACAAACATCTACAGAAATAGAGCACATCTCACCTTGCTTGGTTGCTGTCTCGACTCATCTATTACCTAAGCCTGGCACTGTGGGCAGAAATATATAGCCCACCTGCCTCGTTTGTTTCTTTTCTGTGGGGTGGGGGTGATAAGGAAAGCTCTCAGATCACACTGCCCTTCGCAGGGTAAGGTTATTAAGAACAGTGCCTGAGGAGCAGTGAGCTCTAATAGAGACAGAGGAAGGCATTGCCACCACACAGTAGCAACTGACTCCCTACTGCTCTCCCCGTGATGAGAAATAAGACATTGTGCAGATTAAACACTTGAGCCTTGTAGTCAGTTGGTGTTAGATTGGACCCAGATGCTGCCTGTGTGGTGTGACCCTGGGCAAGTAATTCAGGCTCTCCAAGCCTCAATGCCCTCATTTATTATATTTGATGCCTGCCAACTGCCTCCAGCCTTGTGGAGCTTTACTTTAAGGATGGTGAGGCCTGAAAAAAAAAACTGATTTAGGGGAACACAGCAAGTAACATTAGAAAAAAAGAAAAGAAACAGTTTATTTCTTTTGTCCCTCATTTAGAAACTTATTTTGGAAAATTCTTTGTACTTTATTTTCAATTTACATATAAAGTTGGTTTCTTTGTTCATAAGCACTTCCTTTGGCAACTCTTTGCCATCCTGAAACTTTTCCAAGTTGCTTCTGTCTCTGCTTCCTTTAGTAAGAGATAATTCAATTAGAATCTAGCACAATCTTTGAACAGAACACAGTGAGAAACTTCAAAGGGAGACGGAAAATGAAACTCTCACATCCTGGCTGCTCGTACTGCTTTGGGGATAAACATACCTGATAGGTCAGGTCATTGTCATTATTGTTGTGACTCATTGGGGTCTTGAATTTGAATCTTAGGGAGTGTGTGTGAGAGAGAGAAAGTATGTGTGTGCATGTGTAATGCTTGTGTCCACTGGCCTCTTGCCTCCTGAACATGCTTTTCTTGTTTTGACACACCATTGTATTGGGTAACAACAATCAGACACTCCAGGTTTCACCCCAACTTTCCCCTTGATGGCTCTTTTCCTGGTTGCCTACCCAAGTGTTTTTTATTATCTCAATTAACCACACCCAGTGCTCTTCAATCTGCCCTGTGCCCTATCCACTGTGACCAGCTCTTATTGGCCGTCCTCTGTGGCACACAGAATCAGCCTTACTGTGCAGTTAGCATCTGCTCTTTGCATGCACTTTTCTCTTTTTCTCTCAACGTTTTCTAGATTTACAGTTTGTGCAATCTAAAACCTGTCTTTCTGTTCTGGCATCACACACTCTACTTTTCCATTCAGAGGTCCCCAAAACGAGTACCATAGGCAGAAGCATGGCAAGTGGTGGGTTGACCTTGCTTTTGGTCATCTCGACTCCTGATTTTCTGCTTGGTATCCTTTGAACTCTTTCCCTTTTATGACGACAGCCTACTTGAAATTGATGGCTTCACATTCTCTGCTGACCCATTTTCACGTCCAAGGATGATTCAGGCCCTGATTCATGTTCTTTTCTCCATTTTCCCCTCTGGACTTTATTTATGTCGACAGTCTATCTATTGAGTGACTCCTTGGATCCTATATTTTAGATAACTCAAAAATACATGCTATAAATGAAATCAAGCCTCTCCTGGCAATAGTTTTACCTGATCTTTCTACACTGAATTACTCACCATTATTATTAGGTGTGCATTTTTCTAGCCTTTCTCTTGATGCATTTTTGTATTTTACACAAAGTAAGTAAAATGGGAATGTAAAGTGATCATCACTATAGACAAAATGAAAGGAAATGCGTATGAACACATGTATGTGTTTATACATAAAAACCAATATATAAACACCTACAACCAATGTATACATATAGACTGGTTTGCATATGTATTCATTAGCATATTTTTACAGAAACCATATTGCTTCATGCATGTTGCCTTGGCAACTTGCCTTTGCAGTTGAATAATGTCTTGGAAATTTTCCATGTTACCACATATTGCTCTTTCATTCATTTCAATTCCATGCTGCATGGCATGGAAAATTATCTGCCCATTTATTTACCAACAGATACACACAAATTCCATATGTCTTGCCATTTACAAATAATGCTATAGCTTAAATCCCATTAATACTGAAATATATATATGCTTTATGGAATTCTTTCATTTTGTTGTAGTATAAATATCATGTACATTTTTAACGAATATTGTTAAGTACCTTCCATAAAATCAGCAGACGTTTACTTTCCTACTGGGTATGAAAATGTTTTCTACATGCTCACCAAGTTAGATATTATTGACTCTTTTAACTTTTAAAATCATTGTATCCAGTTTTTAAATTCACACTGATCATTAGTGAGATAAAGCACCTCTTTGTGTGTTTATTGGTTTTCTTCATTGAAAGTCTATGTGTACATTTTTTTTTTCTTTTCATCCCTCTTCAGAGAAAGAAACCCCCTTCTTAGTGAAATCTGTCCTTGGTGTTTCTTTTATTTTCTACTGGATTTTCCCTTTGGCATCCTTAGATATTCTATTTTCATAGATTTCTGCCTCTTGGCCTTCAAATATAATCACATTACTAAAAACCTTGGCATAAAAGAGTGCATTCTACTTTAGCACCTCCCTTGTACTCTGCGTTCTGCTCTCTGCATCCCTAAGATTGCCCATGAGTGGTCCATATCTGCTATTCTTGGCTCCTTCAGTCAGTGAGATTGATGACGATACTAAGTCCCACTTTCACTGGCCTTGATATGCCTTCTTCACATGTACTGCTCTATGTTTCTAAAGTTTCTAATCACAACATTCAATATACCACCCCATTCTACTTGCCTCTGTTTCTCAAACTATTTCTTCTTCTGTATAAAGTGTGGATAGCTGTAGTAGCGAGGAGTGGGGGCCCTTTTGTTCCATCCCACCCAGTTAGCTTATACCCAAAATAACCACAGGAAACTGTATTAATTAAATTACATTCTGGCCCATTAGCCCTAGCCTCTTATTGGCTAACTCTCAAATATTGATCTAACCCATTTTTAATAATCTGTGTAGCACCATGAGGTCGTGGGTTACCAGGAAAGATTTTAACCTACGTCCATCTCGGGCCAGAGCTTCACAGCATCTACCATACTTCCCTTCTTCCCAGCATTCTGTTCTGTCACTTAAGGGCTGCCCTATCAAAAGGCCAAGGAAGTTTCTTTATTCAATCAATAAAAACAACACAATTACAAAAGTGCCTCCTACATCAGATAGCCAGTAATTCTGCTTTTGGTCATTGGATATGTTTTTTTCATCACTTGCTTTTTTTGGAGATCTCATCACTACAAACATTCCAACTGATGTTTTCATAAGTTATATGTAGGCAATTCTTGAGCAGCCATTACTAGTCCCAATGTCTCATTAAAAACATACTTTAACTTTGACTTTTTCCCAGTAAATGAAATTCAAGGTCAGGATACAAAGGGATCCATTTCATCACATTTCACCCAGTCAAGTTCTTCTTTTTTTAAAAAAAAATCATTTGTTGTATGTGTCTATAGTAAGATGATAAAAATTTAATTTTCTAAGTAAGAGATTTTTTGCTTCCTGGGTAGAAAAGTTAACTGTCCAGAAAACTCTTTTGTGAGTTGCATTGTGAAAGAAAGTGGGTCAGAGGGTAACTCTGGCAAGGGTTAATTAAGCCTGTATAATAAGAGCTGGTCAAGTAGGTCTGATACGTTGTTGTTTCCCTGGAAATACTTTTCGAACTGAATGTCTGGGGCTGTAATGAGGTCAAGAGTAGCTGTGGAAAGACACACACAAAAAGGTAGCTGGCATCCAGAATGGAAATCTGGCAAAAAAACAAGGCTGTGTAACAGGGACTCTATGCAGCTCTGCCGTGCAGCACACACTGCAAATTGTTTGACTTGTTGCTTTGGAACGTCTTCAGCATGGAACCGGGTCTCTCATTTATTGCTTATGATTAACTGTGGTGAATTAATTAAAACATTATATTCGTTATGAGATTCCCTTGTTCAAGTGTTCACATTTGTTTACTGTTGTTTTCATGTTTACGTTGATTTTTACACTGGTTTTATGTAAGGTGTATTTGACAAGTAATGCAATATTTAAAATGTATCATATGATATATTTTAACCTATTAAATATCTAGGAAGCCACCAGCCAAACAAAAGGAATGAACTCACATGTCATTCCCAGAAGTTTCCTTGTGTACTTCAATAGTTCCACCTTCCCTTCTACTCCACACCTGTGCATTTTCTCCTTATATGTTGCCATACATTTTCTAGAATTTTATAGAATTGACTGATAAAATGTGTACTTCTTTTTATCTCTGATTTCATATTTGATAATTATTTGGGGATTTATCAATGTTGTTGTGACTAAATGACTCATTCTTTTGTTGTGGGCATATATCACAAACTCTTAATTTATTCCTCATCCATTGATAGATAAAAGGTTTTTGACTAAGTTGGGGCTATTTCAGATAAGATTGTGATTAGTTGTGACTATATATATATATATATATATATGCATATACATGAACACACATATATACTTTGTATATATACATGCACACATGTATGTATACATATGTACACATGTATTACTATACACATATTCCAGTCTATTTACTGTTTTCCATTTCTTTAATTTTGTCTTTAAACAACTTTCAAAAGTTGTTGAAATAAAATATGTCATTTTTCTTTGATGTTGTATGCTAAAGGACTGAGGGCATGCAGCATGAGTGTCAGAATGTCTGGCAGTTTCTTCTGTGAAGCAGGAACCCTGAAAAATCACCCTGTTTTTTTTGGAAAGTTCAGCAGTCACATTTCTTTGGGTTCTGCATGTCCAGTCCATACACCACACAACCAAACAATTCAGGCAAGAGCAGTTTCTTGCCCAAATGGCTAGCCTTGTCACATTGAAAGCAAAATCCATAATGAGTTACTCTGATGCCCATCGACCTCTCTGAAGTGATGGGTACTGACAGAAGCAGGCAAGTATCATTGTTGAGAAAAGTCTAAGTTCTTAAAACATTTTGAATGTCGTATTCTGTAGGTATCTGACAGACTATGAATGTGAAATATGTTCTGCAGGACCCAGAAGAAAGAAACTAATGAACTTTCCCAGTAAAAGGCAGAAGAGATCTTCAAATTCCCTGCTTCACTGAAAAGTCTGCCAGATATTAAGAGCCTATAGGCTGAAGATAGATGTCCCAATGTTACAGAAGTTTGGGTGACTGTCCAGGCAGTGAGATGATTCTAGA
>NC_022036.1:5435585-5474355 GCF_000317375.1 Microtus ochrogaster
ATGCAAATCAGTAGATGTGTTATACCACAACAACAGAATTAACAACAAACAGCATGATCACCTCAACAGATTAAAAACGTATTATAAAATTCAGCATTTTTTTATCATAAAAGTTCCTAGAAATTAGGTACAGAGAATGTATCTTAGTACAATACAAGCCATGCAGTATAAGTGTAGTTACCCCATTCAATAGTGAAAAATTAAAAGCTTTTCCTTTGTATTCAGAACCGAGGAGCTAGAGAGATGACTCACTATTTAAGAGCATTTGCGGAGCTTGCATAGGTCTGGGATAGGCCCTCTGCGAAGATGATATGACTGTTAACTTGGTGCTTTTTTGAACTTCTAAAAGAGGGAGTGTGTGTGCGGTAGGTAGGTGTCTCTGGATTTTTTTTACCTCCTTTAGGGACTCTTTTCCTCCTGTTGAGTTACCGCATCCATCCTCTACATGACAGTATGTGTTTAGTCTTATTGTATCTTATTAAGCCGTGTTTGGTTGATATACCTGGGAGGGCTGCTCCTTTCTGAAGGGAAATGGAGGAATAGAGACTCTAAGGGATAGGGAAAGTGGAGGGAAACTGGGGGACTGAAAGGAGGAGAAACTGTGATCAGGATGCATTGTATGAGAGAAGAAATAATAATGATGATGATGATGATGATGATGATGATGATGATGACAGTGAGCATTGACTGCTCTCCCAGAGGCTCAGATTTGTTTCCTAGCACCTTTATCAGGTGAGTAACAATGCCCTGTAACTCCAGTCCTAGAGACTGTGAATGTAGCCTGGCTCGTGCGGGCACCTACACTTGCATGTTGCACATAAACTCACATGGGCACACAAACACATAAAAATAAAAATCAAAAAATTGTGGTCCAAACCATATCACCAGATCTGTCTGTCTATCTGTCTGTCTGTCTATCTGTCTATCTATCTATCTATCTATCTATCTATCTATCTATCTATCTATCTATCTATCTATCTATCTATCTATCTGTCATCCTTCCATGATCTTATACTTACTCTTCTCATTCAAGAAGTCACAGCTGGGCCAATTAAGTTAAACAGAAAAAGAACAACAAAAAACAGAAAACAAAAATCCAGCATGAACAAAAAAACTCAAAAAACAAAAACATCCTAGGACATTCAACTCAAAAAGGGAATTGTCTCTAAAATTGCAATAGTCTTTAATAGAAAATTATAAAGCACTCTATCTTAAATGAAATGTTTAAGCTCATCAGCAAATTCAGAAGTCTCAGGATACAAATGCTAGGTTCAAATTGGGCCCCCAAAGAGTAGTGCTGGTGACGATGTTCTAAACAGAAGGATTCTGACTGGAAAAACAAAAGGATTGCTACTGGGTAAACAGAGCCTAAATCCAGCATTTCTCAGGAATCTGAGGGTTTCTGTTTACCCAGAACTTCCTCAATACACCCCAAAGGTGAGCTACCTCAGGCAAGAGCATCTAGTTTCAGGCTAACAGGAACAACCTCACCCTGCTCACTGTTATAAAATCCTCCTGCTTTTTCGGTTATTTTGTTTCTCTTTGCCCCACCTTCACCCAGAGCTTTCTTTCTACCCCTGGAGTGATCTAGTTTGGTTAATTTACTGTACCCTCACAGCAAATCACTGTGAAAAATGCAGCTCCGTTTTCAAATGCTAACCTTGAACTATCAACAGAAAGACAAAGCAGGCCCGTTTACAACTGAAAATGAAAACCCGTGAGAACAAATGTCACTCAGGAGTTGAATTTGAACCAAATATTTTCTGCACACCAATGGAAATATCAGTGAAATGAAAAAGGCAAAATATTTGATTAATATCTAAAATTATAAAAAATTTATAGAGCTCAAAAGTAGAGATTCAAACCAAACCAAAACAAAACAAAACAAAATTAAAAATCCAATGCAAAACGGTAAAGTTCTTTTCTCAGAGAATAAACAACCCCTTATTTTTTCAAGCATGTGAAATAAGGCTCAACTTCCTGTCATCGGGACATGCAAAACAACTTGCTGTCATCAGAACATGTAAATCAAAATAGTGATAGGGAGTATCCCAAGGCTGCTCCACTGCTATGATAAAAACAACAGCAGGGTTTTTCAGTCTCTTAAATATATAAGGTTTATCTGTGCTGTGTTTTATCAGGAAATTTATCTTCTTGTACTGTACAAAACATGGTTTTTATTCTGGCTGTTCTTAGTGTTTTCTTCTAAAATTTTTAAAAAATAAACTTTATTCTATAAAATGTGAAAATAAAAAACATCACATACCGAAATGAACTAACCTTCTATACTTCATTGTGGTGTGTTTTCGTTACTATAATTGAGCTTTTAGCTTTGCTTTTTGACATAATACGATCTACATTAATCTTATCAAGTGTGTTTTTCTTGTCATGCATTATAGTTTTTAATCTCCATCAGTTTGATTTGGTGCTTTGGGATACCTCCCTGACTGAGTTTAACACAGTCAATCTTTCTGCTTCCCCTTGAACATATGGTACACAGTTATAATTACTGTCTTAATGTCTTTGTCTTTAATTCTGACATCTGTGTCATTTCAGGGCTAGCTCAATTAATTCATTTTTGTCATCTTTATAAATTGTGTTTTTCTACATTTCTTTACATGCCTGGTACATTTTAATTAAATGCTACACATTAATTTTTACTTTTGTTTCTGAATTGTTATATTCTGCTAAATATCCTAGAGCTCCATTTTAGGTTTTAAATTTTCTTGGGAGAAATCTAATTCTATAGAGTTTGGTCTTAAAGATTGGTGGGTTGGGAGCAGAGTGGCATTGAGCTCAAGGGTAATTTTTCTTTGCTCATAAACCAAAATACTTGGGAGTGTGCACTTTCTAATCTATCAGGCTCACTGTCAGATTTATGTGAGGTCTTTGACCCATTTGGATTCAAGTTTTGTGCAGGATGGTAAGAATGGATCTATTTGGACCTTTCTACTGAGAGCCATCCAGTTTGACCAGCACCATTTGTTGAAGATGCTATCTTTTTTTATTCCCCAGTGTATATTTCTGGCTTCTTTATCAAAAATCACATTTCTATAGGTGAATAGATTTCTATCTGGGTCTTCAGTTCAATTTCATTTATTAAGAAAACAAATAACCAACTTTTAAAAATTTGGTATAGATCTATACAGAAAATTCCCAAAATGGGAAATTCAAATGACTGATAAACACTTAAATGTTCAACATTTTTAGTCATCAAACATATGTAAATCAAAACTATGTTGAGATTTTTATCTTACACCCAACAGAATGACTAAGATCAATACCAGTAACAACTCCATGCAGGCAAGAATGTGGAGAGGATGAACACTCACCCATTACTGGTGGGACTGCAAACGTATACAGCCACGATGAAACTCAGTGTGACAGTTTCCTCCAGAAGATGGCAATAGATCTACCTTAAGATTTAGCTATACTACTTGTCTTAGAGTTTTTACTGCTGTTAAGGAACGCCATGACCATGACAACTCTTATAAAGGAAAACATTTATTTGGGTATGGCTTGTTTATAGTTGTAGAGGTTCAGTCCATTATCACCATGTTGGGGAGTGTGGCAGCATGCAGGCGTATGTGCTGGAGCTGAAAGTCCTGTATCTTGTAGGCCACAAGAAGTTCATTGAGGTGGTATCCTGAGCACAGGAAACCTCAAAGCCCACCTCCACAGTGACACATTTCCTCCAACAAGGCCATACATACCCATTCCAACAAAGTTACTCCCTGTGAAATTATAGGTTCCAATTACATTCAAACTACCACACTACTCTTGTACATTTACCCAAAAGTCACTTTATCCTACCATAGAGATGCTTGATTAATAATATTCATTGCTGTTCTATTCATAATAACCAGAAACTGGAAATTATATAGATATCCTTCAACAGAAGAATGGTTGAATAAAATGTGTTACTTGTATACAATAGCATATTACTCAGGCATGGGACTCTCTTCCTCTTATTGGGTTGCCTTGTCCGGTCTAGATAGAAGGGCTTTTGACTTGTTTTATTGTGCTTGGTAGTTGTTTCTTGGAGGTCTGCTCCTTTCTGAAGGGAAATGGATTTGGGCAAAAGGGGAGGTGGGAGAAAACTGGGAGGGGAAACTGTGATCAGAATGTATTGTATGAGAGAAGAATCTACAGGTAAATGAATCGAAAGAAAAAAAAATCATCCTCAGTGATGCAACCCAGACACAGAAAGAGAAATGTATGTATTTGCTTAAATGTGTGTATTCGCTATTAATCAGTAATAACCAAATTATAATCCATAGAACTACATGGGTTTGGCATACATTAAGGAACTAAGAAAAGAGATAACTATCCCTACGAAAGGGAAATAAATAAGTTGTTATGGATGGATGGGAGGCTCCAACAAGAAGATCAAGTATGGTGGGGGAGATGAGCAGGAGATGAGGGAGGAAATATCTTAAGAGAAAGCTAAATTTAAAGGCCTTTAGAGGCATAGTATGGAAACCTAATACAGTAGAAGCTTTCTAGAATGTATGCATATATGAAGGTGATCTAAATGAAATTGTCAAATAATGGAGAACACAGCTCCAAATGGCCATTACTTGCACCATTTGAAGCTTCTAGTACCAGAATCAGCTTACACCTAATTGAGTTGTTGGCCATGGGAATCCCCAAGCAACCCAGGCTATTGCCAAGATGATTGCTCTCCACAAACTGTCAGCAAGGCCCCGTTGCTGAAGACAGCACCTATACAACTCAGTGAATGTGGAGAAGTTGAGCCAGTATTTGTATAGACCATTCACACCTACATTCTAGTATCTTTGGTAGAAGAAAGTACTTGGCATGTTACAGAGAAACATAAACAGCAACACAGCTTCAAATCTTTTGATCTACAATTATACCCTGTCTGCAAGATACTCAAGTGCAATGGTGGCACAAAGCTTGAGGGAGTAATAAACCAATATCTGATTCGGATAAAGGCCCACTCCATAAGATGAAATACCTACCAGAAACTTCTTGGGGAACCAACCTGAAACTAGATGGCAAGGTGGCTTAGGGTAAAACCAAATATTGCTGTCCTAAAAAAAAAATAAAAAGAATTAACAAAATGACTCCTAATGACATTTTGATATACTCATAGATCGGCACCTTGCTCACTTGCTCAGTCATCATTAAAGAGGAAATAAATACAAAGACCCACAGCCAGACATTATGTGGACCTTGAAACACTCAGATCTAAATGTAATGTCTCCATCAAATCCACCTTAGGGTTCAGGGAATCCTACAGAAGAGGAAGCAGAAAAGGTGTAAGAGTTCATGTTTACACCAAGGAAACAAAGCCTTCTAAATCAACTTGATCAAAGTTAATATGAACTCACAGAGACTCAAAGCAAGCACACAGCCTTCACGGGTCTGTCTGAGGTTCTTTGCTTATGTATTATGTTTTCCAGTTTAGCGTTTTTATGAGACTCCTGAGTGTTAGAATCAGTGGGTCTGTTTCTTATGCCTTCTCCTTAGGTTCTTTTCCTTCTGTTTGGTTTTGTCCTGTTCTGATATGTCAGGTTTGGGTTTGTAGTACTATATTTTATTATTATTCCTTAAAAGCCTGTTTGTTTACTAATGAGAGAAAGGAAAGGGGTGGATTTGGATGGGAAGGGATGTGGAGAGAAACTTGGAGAAGTGGAGGGAGGAGGAAATCGTAATCAGAATATATTATGTGAGAAAAAAAATCTACTTTCAATAAAAGGAAAAAATACTGGTCTCCCATGTCCTTGAATTTTACGGTTTTCCAGTCTCACTGGGGAGAATTTACACCATTCCCCTTTGAGACTGGATGAGTATTCTCTTCACACTTTCATGCAGTTACCCCCCCCCCAGGTTAGGTAGATGTCCACATCTGTGCTTTGATCAACACTTTTTGAATGTGGCAACTTCCTGGAACCTTCTCTGTGTTCACCCCCTCTTTCCCATACTCTGCCCCATGCCATGTACCTGCCTTCCTCCTGGATTCACCCAAGTCTCTTGAACTCAGGACATTTGCTCATCTCTCCCTGGGGTCGGGGAGGGGTTGCTTTGTGCTATGGCCTGGAGATGCTTTCAAGAAGAAGCTTAGGCAACCAGAATTCTTTCTCTGGGACCTGTGTTAGTCATGGTTAGACCAGGTGTGGTGTCTAATAACTGGAAAATGGTTGACATATATTTGTCTCATAGTTCATTTTGGTTGAAAATTATTTTTTAAAATTAAAATATAAAGTGAATACTGTTTTAATACTTAGCTGACATTTGCAATTATAGTTTCCTCACCACTATTTTACTCTTAGTAGCCCAGGAGACCAAATTGTTAAATGTTAAGGAATTTCGTGAACTACTTGTTAAATAGTTGACAGCTTAAATCTGGCCTGGCTGCAATATTCATGATATTTGCTAAAGCGTTAAATCTCGTTTTTTTTTTTTTTTTCTTCTATTTTAACCCGCCTTTCTACACCCAGAGCCATCTGGAATTTTGTTCTTTATTTCCCCGAAAGATATATTTTAATAGTTCTTGTAGTGAATTCATCCCTCCTGCTGATGACTTTTAGTATTTTAAAATTTGCATGTCCAAGAAAAATTTATAAAATTTTTTGCAAGGTACTTTTATTGGACAAAATTCTAGATTTGTAGATGCCCTCCCTCCTTAAAGTTGTTGCCTTTTGCCTGGACTCTGACACCTTTATTCAACTGCATGCTCTGTCTTTTATTCTATAGCTGTTTTTTAAGATTTCCTAACATTTTTCTGGGGGGGGGGCACTTATGTATAATAGGTGTGTATGGAGGCCATAGGTCAATACTGGGTGTCTTCTTCAGTTGCTTTTCATCTCCATTTGTGACAGAGTTTCTCATTGAATTTGCATCTCATTGTTTTGGCTAGCCTGGCCACCACGCCCCAGGGATCCTCCTGTCATGGCCTCATTGCAGTGCTGAAATTCTAGGCACACACTGCCATACCCTACTTTTTGATATGGATGATGGACTTGAAGACAAGTCTTTATGGAAGTGCTTCACTGACTAAGCCATCTCCCTCTTCCCCTCCAGTCTGTTGTTGGTCAGTTCTTGTTTCTGGTTCAGTTGGCCCGGAACTTGTGAACCCAACCTAGTCTAAGATTTGGGCTCTTCCTGCTTTTGCCTGCACAGTGCTGGAATTACAGATGCATACCACCATGCCTTGCTCTTTGATATCTATTGGTTTATTTAATTTTAAAGTTGTTGATACTGATTTCAGGCTCTTATGCATGCTAAGGAGCCACTCTGCCAGTGAGCTCCATCTCCAAGTACAAGAGCTCTTTCTTCCTTGTTGATTTTAAGCAACGTAGCAGCTAGAAAGTAAAAATCAAGAAAGGGAAGGTGCCAGAACCGAGATGCACTCTTTAAATATCCGCCACCATGACATGCTACGGTCCCTCAGCACCATGACATGCTACGGTCCCCTCCCCACACACACTTCAGAGTCCACTCCAGTTCTGAATCCATAAGTGGATCAAATCATTGCTTCTATCAGAGCCCTCATGTTCTATTCATCCCAGTCACCTACTTATGTGGATTTTACTAATCCAGACACGTCTCAACCTCATCAATTTGACACTCATTGGGATTCTCAATATTAGTTGGCCTGAAGTTGTTCTAAAATTCACAGATGTCCTATTTATTTTTTTGTAGTATTTTTCTACCCATTTCCACTCTAGATATTTATGACTTTATCTTTGTGTTAACACTGAAATATATTATTTGCTATTAATGAAATGCTATGTACTTCCAAATCATAGTCATTACACTATTTCATTT
Organism: Microtus ochrogaster; assembly: GCF_000317375.1. Lineage (NCBI taxonomy): Eukaryota > Metazoa > Chordata > Mammalia > Rodentia > Cricetidae > Microtus > Microtus ochrogaster. Next base: position 5,443,383 of record NC_022036.1, read on the forward strand.
AAAGATACTTTATTTCAATATTTACTGTTCATATCTATTAATGTAACATTTTTTACAATGTTGAATGTATAACACATATTAATTTTTAATACCCCTGCCTATTGCTTCTGTCATATGTATTATTCCTTAATCTGTCTCAACTAAGTTATTTTTCTTCTTTTTATGAACAATATTTCTTTTCTGCATATTTTATTAGATATCAAATATCTGAGTACTATACTGGTGGAGTACTTGCAGTCCTTTAAAAACCTCTCGATTTTGTTTGGGCATGCAGTAATTATAGGGAAACAGGCTGGCATTGTCAAATCTTGCTTTGAAGGATTATAAGTCATATCTAAAATCACCTTTCATACATGACTAATTGGATCCATGGCTGAAATAACATGCTTGACAGAATTCTATTTAGCATAGGCTGAATGAGATCTCTATATTCTGGCTTGTAGAGATGCCCCACCTATTTCTAGCACTGAGGAATTTGAGGTAGTCTGCCTGCTCACTCTTCACGGCTGCCCCTAGCTGTGGGCACTGTCTTCACATGCATTTGTTTCTTAGAACAGGTGAAAATTCTATTCAGGCATAATTAAGATTCTTAGCTTTGGCGCAGAAGACTTTCCAGATGAGCAAGTATAAAGCAGGGACAGTTTATTAAGAATTATGAAGATTGAGAGAGAAAATATAGAGACACCTTCCAAAGCTGGGTGTGAGTTTCTTAGGGAGTCTTACAATGTAGTCTTCACAGTAGCCATAAGAGCTTGAGCTCTTAGAGAGCTATTTCTAGGGAAACTAAACGGTTCCAGGATGGTTCCAGAGTGGTATGCACAAGATTGCCACTGATGAGGCAAATCAGTAGGCTACAGGGATGCATGCAGTGAGGACAGCATAAACAACGTTCAGTCCCTTTGAGATTCCCAGAAACTATGAGACAGGAATGAGGCCCCACCCAAGTTACATACATTCAGTCTGTCAGCCTGGGTCACTGCTATTGTAGTATAGCATATTTATGTCTGAAATGAATGCTTTTTGTGTTCCACCTTCACAGCAAATGCTACTTGTGCTGGAGCTCTTGCTTCTTGACCAGTGAGCTGCTTCCCCCTGATTCCCTAGTGAGTAGCTCATTTTCCTTCCGGTGTCTTCCTACACTTCCATCTTCCTCGCCTACTTCACACTGTGTTTAGTTTGGTTTTCTCTTTATGCTTTGCTGCCTAAGAAAACACACACACCTTTACCTGATTAGAACTCATATAAGCCAAGGGAAGGAGAGTATTGCAGTTAGTTTTATGCTGCTATAATGGAACACCACAATTAGTACTTATAATGAGTAGAAATTTGTTCATTGTTGCAATGTTCAAGATCAAGGACCTGATTCTAGAAAAAAACCTTCTTGTAGTGCTATTTCATGATAGAAGCACAAGGAGAAAAGTAGGATGGGAAAAGAATAAAAACAGAGTAAGATAAGAAATAGGGAAGGAGAGAAGGAGGAGAGAAATAGAGAGGAGAGAGAAGAAATGATAGAAGACAGGGAGAAGGAGAGAGAGGAAGAGAGAGAAGGAAAAAGAAGAAGAAAGAAGAAAGAGAGAGAATATGTCAAATTTACCATTTTAAGGAACTCATTGCCACCATAACACGGTTAATTCATTATTAAGAGTCAAGTCTTCATGGTCTAATCACACTTGAAGATTTCTATCATTGTTGGCGTAGTGATTAAGTTTTCAATACATATTCCTTGGAGGACACGTGCAAGCCACAACAAGAAACTCGGACATGTGACTTTGACTGGCTCTCTGCCTCTTTCCATAAGCTGTAATCATTTTTAACTCCTGTAGAGGAACAAAGACATTTCACAAGTGTCTTCCAAGTTTATTATATAGCCATAAAAGTTTATAAATGATAAAGAAGAGTTGACTAATACAACCATTCTCTTCATGTGACTCATAATGTGTGTGGGGGGAAGCCCAAGAATGTAGCAAAAGGATTTGATGGGAGGTTTGTCGGAGAAATGGGCCCATACCTGCAAATGCTTAAAAGGTTAAGGAAAGAGCAGGTCACAGGTCAAGGCAGCCTCTGATTATATTGTCTAGTGAACACCTCTTGGGGAATTAAAAGTGGCCAGAACCATCCCTCTCCAAGACCTGCTGCCGTAGAATCCAGAGATCACGTCCCCACCAATAGAGAATGCCTTGAATGACTGAATGAATAAGCAGTGCTGCAGATGGTGGTGGAGAAGGAAGAGAGCTTTTTTTTTCTTCCTAAGGCATCAGCCATATGGAAGGAGCTTCAAGCTAGAATTGTGATAATGATCAGGGTTTAGGAGCCAGCTGGTTATTCTGCTCTGACTGATATGCCTCCTCACCCTCAATCTGCTATTTCATGCTGAAGGAGGAAGACTGTGTTGTTTCTACACTTGGCAGTGAGAACTGAGCCAGTCTGACCAATGGATTACGTCAGGTCCCATGGGCTAGGATGACAGCTAAATCTGCCAGCCTAATGAAAATATGATGCAGTTTCACTGGAAGCCAGAGTAATTAATTCACTTTCCTTTAGTGCGACTCTCTACCTGCCCTCTTCTCTGTGCTTACTTCTCACTCAAGGGCCCTCTCCCTATCCCGCCCTCCCCCACAGCCAGGCAAGAAATCAATCCAAGAACAAAGAAGAGTGAAAGAAATGGACAAAGCAGTCAAAGCCTGTATGTGTGCCTGTTATCTTGGGTCCAGTCCCTCAAATCCTGGCTTGCATATGTTCTATCAAGTGCTATCAACAGATTTATATACACTGAGACTGAGCAATTTTCCAACAGCCTAGCCTCCTGTGTCGCCTATAGCCATTTTTTTCATCATCTTTCTAAGTGTTGATTGTATGCACAATGTGTGCATCACTTGCTTTCTCGGGAAAATAAATATTGTAAGAGGGTTAATTAGACTTAGAAAAGATGAAAAACCCCAACCAAACAAAGCACGCCCTTCATAAACATGGTGCGCTCGGATAGAAACAAATGAAAAGCGCTGCCACTGAAGCCATCGGAAGGAAGCACTCCAATATTAATTAACTCATGCTTTTACAGCATCAGCATCAATAACAAATGCATTAGGTCACTAGCCCCGGACGAAGCGGTGAAGCACTTCAAACACCCCATTTGCTTCAGGCTCAAGCTCCCTGGTTGGCCGCCTCCACTCTTTCCTTTGCCAGGTCCTCACTTTAAACCACTCTCTCACATCTAAGATTGAATAATTGTTTTATAAATGAATGCTTCGGAGAACAAAGAACAGCATAAGTGAGGTTTCAAGGGACCAGTTGGCTGTCCTCCAAGAATCTTGGGGTACTGTGTCTCATCTCAGTGGAATGAAGCTCCACCAGCTGCCTTTTAGGCCTTTCCCCTCAGCCCAGTGTCATTATACTTCTTGCGTCTCTGTCTTCTTCAGCTCCTACCTGCTGGGTCTTCCCTTTGTAGATCTTCCAGTCTTTGCTGCTTGCTTGGGCTTTAAAGGCAGTAACTGTAAGAGTGCTCACTGGGTACCACGCAAAACACATCTTTGAGTCCTTGGTCATTTATTGGTGTTGTAGTCCTTCACATTGGCTATCATTCATCACATCTAAAACACAGGACAAGTAAGGATCAGAATTAGCAGAGGCTTCCTACACAGCAAAAGGATAGAATTCTAGTACTGACCAAGTCCCATCAAATTCTGGCCTTCGGAAGTGGTGAGCTCTCTCTGCCTCATGTTATAATTAAAGGGGAAAAATAGATCTAGACAGGCCTTTGGAGGCACATGGAACACAGAGGCCAGCTTTCAACCTGCCAGACCAGGTCTCCTGTCCTACACACTCCTCTCCACCAGCGCTCCCTGTCCTCTGCCCACCCCCTTGGCTGTAGCAGCTTCCTTTACTCAGAACTACACTTTTCCCCTTTGAAATCCCAGGAGACCTAAATCCCTTGAGCTGCTCTGTGCTTTTATGTCCCTCCTTTCCAGCCATGCAGATGACATAAGCTGGCACTGACCAAAATTCCCTTTCATTATCCTAGTAGCTTTAGTTGCTCTGATAGTCAAAGACACCCTGATGTCTCCAGGAGGACCTAGAGAGTAACTCCTTGTTTGCAGGTAAATAATGAATCATTAGCTATATTTGCATACCAGAACATCAGCAGGATTGCAATAATGCTAACAAGTGCAGAGCACAGCTGGTTCCCAGGGAGGGTGGGGATGATTCACCACCTGCTTAAGAAAGCCCAGCCTCTTTTCCTCCCCAGCTCGAGGGGATCTAAGCTTCCACTCTGGCAGCGTGTCTTGAGGAGGGAGGGGCCTGCACATCTCGGGCCTAGAAGAGGATGTACTGAGCAGACAAGTCCAGTCAAAGACCATCTTGAACTATGCTCCACTTTCTCCTTGCCTTTCTCCTGGGCACTTTTTTGGGTGGGTGCTCTTCCCTCTGGAAAGCCTCCCTTCAAATCTTTGCTCCCATCCCAATACCTTTAACCTAGAGTCTGCTGCTGGCTTGCCTCTCCCAGTTGCTGGGATAAACACTGGCCTTTCACCCCATTAGCAGTAGTGACTCACAGTTTTCATATCCTTTAGAATGGACTTGGAACCCCTGGTCCCCCCCCGCCCCCATTGCCCTGAACCTATTTCATTTCTGGCCCTTCCAGTGTGCTGCTCAGTTGCCGTCCCTGGGGGGCTTCTTCTCTAAATAACTCTTTGATCTTTTTTACAGGTGTCGGTGCTCAGATTATTGATCAACGGCCAGCTGTCAGTGTGCAGCCTGTGGGCAGTTCACTCTCTCTGGAGTGTACTGTCAAGGGGCAATCAAGCCCCAACCTCTACTGGTACTGGCAGGACAAAGGAGGGACTCTCCAGCAGCTCTTCTACTCTATTAGTGTTGGTGATGTGGTATCGGTGACAGCTCGGAACCTCTCGGCCTCCAGACCCCAAGATGGCCAGTTCATCTTGAGCTCTGAGAAGCTGCTTCTCAGTCACTCTGGCTTCTACTTCTGTGCCTGGAGTATCACACTGACTGGGGTGGGGCAGGCATCTGTGCAAAAACCACACCCTCTCCTTAGTCCTACCACCCTCACTAGGAGCCCTCGCTAGGGACAGGTGGAGGAGGGGTTTGTCACTGAGTTTTTGGTTGGTAGCCAAGTCCAAGTCTGGAAAACAACATGATTCAAGTCAGAACGTTTCAAAGAAATTTATTAAATTCTTTATTCAGTGACTCACGTGTGCAGAACCTGTGAGTTGCCTACACATAGTAAAGTTCCTAGTTTATGGATATCTGGTAGTAGGCTAGCATATGCCAGTTCTCAAAGCATGCTGCTCTCGTCTAATGTCTTATGCTTGTCCAAAATTGTTACTGAGCTACACTGGGCATACTCACAGACATTTGGGCCTGAGAGAACTGAGATCTACCGGTAGCTGTACCCGATGAACTGAGAGACTGCTGAGCAGGTAGGGAATACCAACTCATGTAGCTCAATTAGTTAATTTCTCTTCAAGAGTCTCCGCATCTTTCTGCTGAGGCTGGAAAGTTTGCAGAGGCGTGGACCTGAGACATTAATCAGGGGGAAACAAGACGTCATTAGACAGATATGCAGGATAAGCCTTAATATAGGAAGGTTCTCAGCATGCTTGATAAGGCCAAATGCAAAAGTTCTGTGCTATGTGTTCATTCGGGAGTTAGGACTGTTGCTCTGTTGTTGTTGTTATTGTTGCTGTGTTTTGAGACAGATTCTACTGTGTTATCTATGCTTGCCTTAAATTTGAAGCAATGCTCCTGTCTCAGCCTCGCAAGCTCTGCCACTAGGGCCAGTAATGGTCTTGTTGTCATTTTAACTTCCCAGTTCTTCTGCCTCTCAGCTCTTCTCTTGTATAAAAACAGAGATGAGACAGACAGATGGTGGCATAAGAAATGCAGGAGTCTGAGGATAAAGAGGAGGACTCTGTGTGTGTGATAGAAAAGGTTTAAAAAAGAATGGGGACTTGGATGGAAATGAAGAGGAGGAAAAGACTAATGTGTGTGGTTGAAAAGAGATACACTGGTTACCTTAGCAACTGAGATTCCTTTAACCCTTGGTCCTCACTAGCCAGAATTTCTGAAAGGGAATTTCTCCCCAATGTCTCTTTCCGACCACAAGAGGGCACAAGAAGACGTAAAATTCTCTGTTGCTGGCATCACACATATACATACGCATCTAGGATGATTCTGACCTATGTTTATTTTCAATATCACTTAATGTGCAGAGAAAAAAATCAAAAGAGAGATACCAAGTGATCAACAGAACACGTGACAATGTCCAAAGGTCCCTACTGCACTTGAATGATGACCTCTGTGAGAAGCAGCTAGGACACAGAGAGCAGTCATGAAGATTAAAACAATAATAAGTATGAAAGATGGTACCAGGCAAAGTCACAAGTCACACATTGAGCTTCAAGTCTAGATTTCCTAGTGGCTAAGACTTAAGGGGAGTTATGCAATCTCTAGATCTCATTTTCTTCTCCCGTAAATGTTTCCTCCATGGATTGTTAGATATTAAAGGAGACCATGTTTTTGCCAAGTGCTAGTACAAAGTCTAATATTCGGCAGCTGTCTTTTTCCTCTCTTGTTTGCTTACGAAGTGTTTTGATTGCAGCTCCTCCAAATCATCTCATTGTTAAACACTTAGCCAGAAAATATGTAACAAACATGAGAATGCTAAATACACTTGTGTGGCAAACCCATGGCAATTGCCCCACATGCTTGTCTACACTAAATTGATCCTAGATCTTTCATGTTGGCACCCTATGCTGCCTCAGAATCTGTCTGCAGAGAGAAACGTCACAGGCATTGCCACTAGTCACGTGGCACAAGAGGAAAATTTGGAGGGTTCATTCCTGTGCAGTTCTGCAGATAAATTCTAGAAAACTTACTTTAAAATGAGAAACAATTTAGCTAGATTTAAGACAATTACATTGCAAATGAGTGGGTTGTTCGAATAGAAACACAGAGATCTCAGTGAATTTAAGATGTGGAAAACAGTGAGAGAGAAAAAATCCTGGTGATGATTGAGGGTAACCTAGCACATACACAGAGCAGAAGAGGCTATTTAGGGAGACCCTCGAAGGCCGTGTGTGCACACTAGAACAAGCTATCATCCTGCAGTTGGTTTTCTGCCCTGGTTAGTGCAAAATGATCCCGTTATCATAACTGTTTCCATAGCACCCAGAACCCACAACCTCAGTCAGTGTAACTGTTGAAAAAACAGGAAGGCAGTTCAGGATGGCATATCCAATCATAGGTGCCAACTCCTGCCAACATCAATCTCATGGTTCCTGGCTAGATGTGGCTCCTTTTCTAGAGAATTGCAGGGACTCCAGTTTTGACTCTGACTTTATAGGTGTGTCAACATAACTATCCCCACATCTCACATATTTTACACATGTGTTACTGGGGACCACGGAAGTCAGAGAGCTGATCCTCAAGGATCTCAGCCATCAGGAGATTGGTGCGGGATACCCTGGGGCATCTGAACAGCTTTAGGAAGGTAGAGAAAGGCCCAGCCTTGGGAAGTTGCTGACCCTAAGACTGGGCTACTTCATGTGATTTTCCAAGGCTGTATGATTTTTGTTGAATATGAGATGGGCCACTAATTGACTTCTGCTGAGTAGGATTGGCTCTTTGTGGATCTTGTAGGATTGGCTCATGGTGGATTTTGCAACTGACTTCTCACTCCCACCTTCTGAAGGTCTGGTTTTCCATTCTTTCCAGTACTGTGTGTAGTTCTCATCCTCATCTTACCCATATAGGACAGGAAGTATAAAACACCTGAGCTTTGCAGGCTTCACAAACAGAGGAGACACCTCAGTCAAGCCAGCCAAGGCAACCCAAACAGCTCACATGTCAAGAGACTATCCATTTTGCATTCTGTTTATTATTTAGACCCTGGTCCTGTGACTTATTACATGAATGGACTCTCATTTCTTTACTAAAAGGAAATGAGGGATACATGTGAAGAGAGAGATTAGAGGGCGTGTGGGGGTGGTGGGAAGAGGGAGTGTCGGAGCAGAGCAGCGTGGGACCAGAGGAACTCCAATGAGGTCAGAGCAGTTATTGCAGCTGTCTCCATGGTGCACACTGCCGGCTTCTACTTCCTGTGTGACCTCCAGCAGGTGTGAGAGGGGTTAGGTGGGGGGCTTGAGCTGAGGTATATGGGTTCCCTTTTAGAGACCCTCCTTGCCCCTCTTGCTCCTCCTCACTGTCATGGTAACAGCCAGAGGCCAAGGTAGAAAGGCCTGCATGAGAAGGGCTTGGGGGCAGGATGTGGCAAGTGTGGTTCTCAAAGTGCTCAGAATGTGGGTGAGGGGAGGAACTTTTCACAGGCACCCCAGATGTAGGACCTGGTAAATGTCAAGCCACATCCTGTTGTGACTCCCTGAGATAGAGCTAGGGCAGGTGGCTGTTCTGACTTGGTGCTGATGGTACTTAGAGATAAACAGGCTGGCAGCCAGAACTGAGCTCAGAGACCTCCATCCCTTCCCCCATTGTCTGCAGTAACCTAAAAGACCCCAACATGCATCCCATCACTTGCTGACGTTTGATGGAAAGCCATTCTTCTTATCACTGTTTTCTTATTTCATTCAAGGTCCTCTATATCTTTCTTGGAAGAGATCAAGGAAGCAGGTGTTAGAGACCACAGTGTGCCCAATCAACTGTGGGACTCAAGATCAGCACTGTCCCTTCTCAAGTCATATGTCTTGTGAGACGTGTCACAATGTGTGTGCGTCTGGAGTTGGGAGGATCTGAAATTTCCCCAGTTATCATCTCAATGCTACAAGGCCTGCAGAATTTTGACCCCCCAGACCAATGAGTAGAGCCTGAAGTCTCCATCCAGAGCACCTTGGTTCACAGGGATTGAGGAGGTCTGGAAGGCTGGAGACGATACATACATAGTCTAGCACACTGTGGCTGGGGACAGAGGAGGGTGAAGTACTGATTCTCTGAGTCTTAGCAGATCCTGGACTCCAGGCACCGTTCGAGAAAGTGTGCTCCATATGAAGCTGAGGTCTTGCTGTGGTTTGATGAATCACTTGTATAAGAATAAAGCAGGCAAGATGATCCCATTTAAGATAGTGTGAAGATGGAGGGATAAATATAATGAACTACAGAATTAGAATCCTGTAGAAACTAGAAACATTGGAGAAATACACTAGAGAAATGTGAGAAGAATTACAGGACTTTTTGTTCCCTCCCACACCCTCAAAGATAGAAGAACGATGGTTTGCACTCACAGAGGGGATATATGGCTCAGGAGCAGCGTGTGTGTGAAAAAGAGCTAGAGTTTTGAGTCACAAGGCATCTCTGAGTCAATGTCAGGATGTAGATAAAAACTGAAAAGTTACCCGACACAAGTGATACATAAGACCTTGAAAATAAGGGTTATAACTAAGTCCCTCTTCACCCTATGTAGGTCAGAACCCATCTGGTGTTGGGTCCTTCCTGAACATACTGTGTTATGCCCAGGTCACAGACTCCCCTCAAAACCAACTAGAAGACTGAGTCCTGTATGGAAAAGCAAAGAGCCTTTATGCTTACACAAGTTTGCAAACTCAGACTCTCTGTGTGCCCAACATGTTGGAGTGATTGGAGAGCTCGGAGTTCATTTAGGGTTGGGTTTTTACTGTAGCAAAGGTAGGGGTGAGGGATTTCTAAGGTTCAGGACCTGTGAGTGACTGACAGTTTTCTAAGAGTGTGCTGGCAGGTGATCCTATCTACAATGGTTGGAATGTTAGGAATTTCCTTTGAATGGTCTGTTCCTGGGTGGGGCCCGGAATGGTCTGAGTTTGTGACCTTTCGTGGAACTAGGTTTTGCCTTAGGGTAAACTACAGAGACTCAGGCCTCCATCTATTGAACTTGTTTGTGGGGCTGGGTCCTACGTCTGCCTTCAGAAGGCCAGAAGGATAGAAGTGAGCTGAAATGGTTTCATAAGAAAGTTACCGATTTGTGAAGAGCCGAATGCTCAGAACTGTGTGTTGGGGGGGGGGGTGAGAGAACTGGCAACGTTGAGTATGGGAAACATATTTATGTGAACATAAATTACAGCATTTGATAGTTACCAACTCTGTGCAATGTAGACATTGCATGGACTGAGTAAGTGAGTGTAGTGAATCTGTCTAACAAAAGGGGAAGCTGAGTCTTTGGTGGCCACTTGCTTAAAGTCACATTGCTGAGGAAATGCAGGAATAATGCCTGAATCCAATCTTTTTGGTTTTAAAGATTATGCTTATTACAGTCATCATTTTTACTCTCACTCATAGATTTCCATAGTCCTCTCCAAGTGTTCCAACTGCTTCTGAAGCCCTCTCAGGGGAACAGAACTATTAGCTGAGGAAAGTAAGACTCATGACATTAAATAAGTAGGAATTCTTTGTAGGATGCCCAGTGATTGAAGGACTTATTCAGACAAGTGGAGATCTCTTTGCACAGGGACAGTTAAAACTACATGGGAAGAGTGGGAGGGTTCACTACTGTGTTGCTGTTCTTTGACATGTAGACTGTCTGTAATATCAAGGTCCAAGTCAAACCAATTGATCATATAGTGCATGTGTAGAGCTGTAAGTGCTGGCGTGTCCTAAAAGTTGGATGATGTCACTGTTCCCAAATCCATCACTTACAGCAATCAATGCATCTGTCTGTAACACAGTGGGTGGCTGTACTTAGGGGATCAAGACACTCTTCATTCATAGATAAGAGCTGGAATCAGTTTTCTAAAAATCTAATGAAACTTTGGAAACAGGCACAATAGTTGGCCCACTTCAATGCCCTTTGCTGACCAACAGATGGTGTTTTCTCTTCTCTGAAAAGGCTCCCCCCCCCCCCCCCCGGGGCAGCCTTCTTCAGAAAACATGCACATGAGATGAAGAGACTATGGATAGAGAGGGAAGATAAACATGCAGCTGCGAATAGGTGATGGGGATAGTTAACTGAATATATCTTGTCTGCTGGAAGGAAATGTTTCAGGGATAATCTAACCTGTTAAAATGAATCTTAAAGAGAAGCAGAGTGGTAGAAAATGAAGGGAGTTTTGATCTGCAAACATGCAGGTTGCAAAAGGCCTTCAGAGGGAGGGGGAATATCTACCCTAACACCATGACATGTTTTGTGTTTGAAGCCAGATTTCCTGAGCAATCTGAAAATGGACTTGTAGGCTCTAGTCACCCTCTGTTCCCCAACACTCTAAACAGAGCTGACTAGGCATGCCCACATTTGCGTTTTAACACAGAACTTCAGCAGAGGACGTGGAGTACCAATCCTCCACTCCCACATCTATCCCTCATGAAGAGCTCTTATGTAAGGCATGTTGGACCATGCGTCACACCATCCTCTCTGGGTCACTACAAATAGGAAGAATAGAGAAATGGTTCAACATAAGAAATAGAGTTGTTAGTAGGATCTGTTGGAATTACAACCCCTTTTCTAATGTCTTTTTCTTTTTTTCTTTCTCTCCATAATTGCTTTCTTAAGAAAGAACAAACCTTTGTCTCTGAGACGATTGTACAGACTCCCAAAGTATCTCCATTTCACAAGCTTACATAGCCCAACACTGAGAACTGGAATGGGAAGATCTCCAAGGATACTGGTGCCAATAGGAAAATTCCTTGGGGCTAATGGAGTTGACTCCAGTGTCATCCACACAGGAATCCTTCTGCCTTCCAGGAAATTATCATTATCCGGTGACTACCAGATATCTCCTAAGCCTTCATAATTGACAGATCTATATAGGTTATGAGCTAATTCTTCTTTGAGAGTGCTATCTATGAGGAATTCGGGTGTATGTCAAAACTTGGGGACCTTCAGGAATCTTTTAAGAGAATGGTTTATGTTTGTCTCTTCAGTCAGTAAGCATGTCTTGCCTCAGCACTGCTGACACTTGTAGAGTTTGCTGTGGACCATCTTACATTCTGTGTATCTTACTGACAAACAAGTTATATCAGACCTGAGTCTAGAATGAGTGGACCAATTCAGATAAATGAAGACTCTCTCTAGTGTTTTTCTTTGCAAAATAACTCTGGACCCAACTGTTCTTCAGAACCTCCATCCTGAGATGTCCTGTGCTCCAGTCTTATGAGAACCATCATAGTTCACTCTCTATATCCTAGGGTCACACATCTTCAGTAGCCTCTCTGTGCTTACTTGTCTTAGATGCTACAACAAACATTATAAATACCCTCACCTCACTCATTGCTGCTCAGCTTACCCTCAGAGAGAACGGAAAAGATGCTGGACTGGTACAAAAGGATCCACTTTGATTCTAGAGAAAAGGACAGAGGCAGAAGAGGTGGACTTCTGAGTGTTACGTGTGTTGTGGTTTGCGTTGTTTTTGACAGACAAGGAAACAGTAGTTAAGACTTGGAGAGACATTTGGAGGCTTCCTCAGTCAGGCAAAGTGTTGGATGGGGTAGAGTTTGTGATTTCATCTCTGTTATGGTCCCTGGACCGAGAAAGTGAACTCCATCTGGCCTTATATCTTCCAGGGGAACGACCTGTTGACAAGCTCTGTGGCATCATCCAGTAGTACCTCCCACAGCCTCCCACCTCTTCCTGTGCCTGTTTTCTGCATCCAAAGGAAAGCAAACACCAGGGCTTCAGACCCAATTATCTCCCACACGGTGTTATCCTCTCCCCATGTCCACTCTTGTCTAGTGCTAAAGGAGCTTCTTCCTTCACTGATCTGTTTATTCATACCTTGCTCTCTAACACCCCTCCTTGCTCTTACCTCTCTGGTCCACAGAACACCCACACTTTCTTCAAAGCCTTTGCTTGTTCTTCTCATATACTTAACTTCCCACCCCTACATGAGAATGGAAACACTGCATGTGATTACTGTCTCCATAGGTCGAGGGGGTGGAAGACATCTTTTTGTGAATGCTGGTATAGAGCTTAAAACATATACCTACTGTTATTATATACTTTAGCCATCATCAAAACAGCTACAGCAAAAATATATGCAAGAAACAAAGATTACCACTAGAAAACCACAAAAGTAGTGCAATTGAAGAATCTAGAAAGTTATCATTTATAGGTGTTATGATCTCCTAGGCTGAGCCTGACATGAGGCTCATTCTTTCTGGACTATGAAAACTCCTAATTTGGAGCCCTCCAACTTTTCTTTCTGGACACATAGTATCTTACAAGGAATAGTGTACCTTTAGAATCATATCCACCCAGACCTTCTGAAGGAGGCTTTGTTTAGAAAAAGGTCCCTGCAGCTGCAATTGGTCCAATGACTCATGTCTTGAAAGAACAAACAGGGGTATACATACACAGAAACATGGGAAAGAGTGCCACGTCAAGGCCAAGGCAGAGATGGGAGAGGAGCTGCAAGGCAAGGAGTGCTGAGAGCAATGGGAAGGAAGAGCAGGAAAGAATCACTTGTTGAAACTGCCAGCAAACACTGACCTGCTGGCAATGTGATGATTTGGGGCTTGGGGCCCCCAGAAATGCAAGAGAATTGATTTCCATTGCCCTAATCCACTTGGTAGCACTTTGTTGTATATCTTGTACATGTTGTGTTGACAACCTTGGAAAACTGATATTCTTTGGATTTTAGGCAGTCTCAGTGTGTTTCTTTCTAGAGGTCCTTTCCCAGAAGGTGATAGCAGCTACTCTAGGGTCACCATAAACACAGGAGTGAGCACAGTACCGTGATCACTGCTCCAGGGTCACCATGACTCCATGACTAAGCACAACATCATGGTAGCTACTCTAGGGTCACTGTAACACATGAGTGAGCACAACAATCGTGATTACTGCTCCAGGGTCACTGTGACTCCATGACTGAGCACACACCATCATGGTCCCTGAGAGGGTGAAGTTTCTAGATCTTTGGAAAGCATACTGCAGTTTCAGATCTGCAAACCACAGTTTCTATAGCTATGAATTAGGGAAATAATTTACTAATAGTATTACTGTAGTTGTAAATGCACAAGTCACGGTCCAGCCTATTGTCAGAGACAATGACAGTCTCTCAAAAAGGGACTTCTTCATTGCCTTCTCCTTTCTTTGCTTTTGGACTTTGCTTCTTATCCAGACACTAACAACTAACCTTGATAGAGCCCCCTGTCACTGTCTTTCTTCTATGCTATGTATTCTCTAATCTCTGCCAAGCATACTTTTCTATTATATTGATTAAACCACATTGTTTGCACTTCCAAAGTAAATTGTCTCTGTCTGAGAAGCTGCACCCAACACCCTCAGCCCAAAGTGATCTGGTTTCAATTTGACAGGAAAATTTACATGTTGGAAAGGTTTACACTTTACGTGCAGTACTTTAGCCTCTGCAGGGCCCCCACCCAGAATCTGAACCTGTGTGCTGTGGTCCTGGAGAGACCACTGCTCCTAGACTTCACACGTCAGTTTTTCTACTCTCATTGTCTTCTCTAAGACCCCAGGCTAGACATGGAGAGGTTCACAGATCTTAAGTTAAAACTTTCAAACAAGATAAGCCAGAGGTATTAAGGACAAGCAGAGATAAAACTCAAAGATGTAACAAAAGACACTGGACTCTGTAATCTATAGGTCTGTTTAGCCTCTGCCCTGTGCTGTGTTAGCGGTAGTTTTTTTTCTGCTTGTATCCTGCTGGTGTTCCAGAGTGGACTCCTTGCATTTCAGAGGAAATGACTCTGAAAGGAGGATTTGGAGTACAATGCATGGTGCTGAGGGTGGGGGCTGGTGCGGGAAGAAAAGAAGCATTTTGGCAAGGAAACAGATTTGCCACTCTTTGTCTTTTCATACCCGTTGAAGTGTAACAGCAGGGCCCCCAAAGATGCTGTTGAGACACAGCCAGGTCCAGTCAACACTTTTATTGCCTTAGTCTGTTTCAGAGTCAGGAGATCAGTCTTTGGGAAGTGGCTAGGAAGGACAGATATTCATGGAGGGGAAGCATGCTGCGAAGAAAGAATAACTCCTTAGGAAGAGGGATTGGAGAAGGTGCAGAAGAATCCAGGATCAGGATGGAGAGCAGCCCAGCATGCACAAGAGCCGGTCTCAGGAATTCTTTTTCTTAACCTGAGGAGGAAAGGACATTGTTAGATCTCCGGAAGCCATGGAGGAGGGGGAGGAGGACAGGTCAGTTGGATCCTGAGTAAGATTTTGAAGAGAGCTCCTCATCCTCCAGGAGGGCATAGGTAAACTTTCCCGCATTTTCTCTTTGGTCGGTATCTCTTAAGGTTCTTTTGAGATGACGGGATATAATGGGTTCTCCTCTGAGATGCCCTTCCATTCCACGTTCAGTAGTCTATACCCTCCCTTCAACTGCTTGTCCCATCCTGCCATCCTTACCACAGCCATCAGCACCAGGGCACTGACCAACACAGCGTACAAGGCTGCCTTCCCCAGAAGGATCTCATAGAGGATGGTGGCAGACAGGACCCCTTGATGATAGGACACTGTTGACAGGAAAGGAGAATGGGTAGTGGCTGTGAGCAGACAGTGCTGGAAACCCTCGTCCTTGACCTCTAGAGGTTCTTGGCTTCCCAGAGTCCAGACCATGGAAGAATTAGAGAAAGGCTTACTCACCTGAGGTGATGCCACAGTCTGAAAAAAGAAGCAGGAGGCGGGGGGCCGGGGGGGGGGAGAAAATACGAGTTAGAGAATGCCACTGCTTTGGAATATTGTGCCCTAAACAACAAAATGTAAAGGTGGACTCGAAGACCACAATCACGTGCAGGTCAGATGGTATGAGCACCCCTGCACACTGCTATTCTTACACTGAAGAACAAGTACAAGACACTGCCACTGTGAACTTAAAAATCTAGGACCAATGGTGGGGCTGAGACACAGCTGGTAGATGCTGAGTTGCATTGTAGGTGTGAGGAAACCCACCAGCACAGCTCAGAGGACTAAAGAACTGCGGGTCCAAAGGGCCTGAGCGGCCACATTAAGTTTAAGTACTCTGTGGGAGGAAGTAAATACTAAGGTTTTCTAACACCATGCCCTGATCGACCCTTCCAGCACCCCGGCTTTCTCCTGGCTCTATTCATTGCTTCTACATGGATCTTGCCATTTTTCTGAGGTACTGGTGCTGTTCCTTACCAACACCCAAGGTCCCACGTACCTGCGCTGCCCCAGGCCTCTGCACTGATGTTCTGGGTGACAGGCTTGGACGAGGAGGACTCGGTCCACTCGTCTTCATCTGTAAGCCCATAGAACTGGACTTGGCAGCGGAAGTGGTTGCGAGGATTGTGCCAGAAGGTCGCAGAGACCCTCAGGCGGCTGCTCAGGCAGTAGGTGAGGTTATTGTTCTCCAGGTAGGGCTGAGGGTCTGTGCTGACTCCACTGTGGACCTCCCTGCCATTCACCCACCAGCTCAGTTCCACGTGGTCAGGGTAGAAGCCCCTGGCCAGGCACACAAGGGTGGCCATTTGTTTGTCGACGATCTCTGCCTCTGATGGCTCAAACAAGGTGACCTTGGGCAGACTCACCTTGCTCAAATCCTCTGGAAAGAAAAGAGGGATGGGATTGGCATTTTGCTGATCGCTGTCTGGATCTGCTAGAGGCTGTCTGTATCTGAGAAGAACTCTCGGGATAAGAGGGTTTCTAAAAAAGCAAGCATGCTGCAGCGGGGCCCATTTGCTTTGCAATCACTGTTCCATTTCTTTTTTCCTTCACCTGCTATTTGTATTTATCTAGTGGACATCAATGTTCCCTGCCCTTCCATTCTCATAAGGGGAGACTATAAAGGGACCTGTTCAACACACTACTCAATGTCCCTTTATTGACATTGTTTTAATTATTTTCCACCAAGAAAAGGTTACTTGTGATCATCATATGCTTGTATACAAGATGACAGGGGCCTGCCACAGAAATTAGAATTGCAGAAACTGAGTCTCAGCAATGACCTTCCATGCCCGTGTGACCTTGAGAGAGTCTCTATAATGGCTCTGCACCGTGGTTTGCTTTGTTTTCTGCTTGCAGAGTGGGATGCTGTGCAGCACTGACTTCCAGAACTGACAGAAGGATTCAGAATATCCTGTCATAGCTGGGCTCTCTGTATCTGAAGCTAAGGGGCAGAAAGAATGGAGGATAATTGAGGATGAGATAGATATTTGGCATAAGGAAGGTACCCTCTGGCCCTGATCTATAGACGGTCTATTTTCATACTTGGCACGTGAAGCGACCTTGGTCTGCAGTGTGTTCAGGAGGATGGAAGGTTTACTGAATTTTGTGGTGTGTGAAATAAACCTGTCAACTTCTCTGCCTCCAAACACCATCTCAGCTCTTTGTATTTTTCTGACTATTCTTGGTTTCCAAGCAATTTGGTGAAGATGAAGAGATAGATATTTTGTTTCAGCAAACCAAAGTCTTCTGAATAACAGAGAAACTTTATCTGACCCTGTTTTATATTTCTACAGTTATCACCTCATTCCAGGGCTCATGACATTGGCATCCCACCTGCACAATTTGCATACAAGATCACAGGCTCATAGTGCTTGGTTTTCAACTCTGCAGCCATCTCTTTTTTAGTAGAAGTCTGCACATTTTTCCTTTCTTTCTTTCTTTCTTTCTTTCTTTCTTTCTTTCTTTCTTTCTTTCTTCCTTCCTTCCTTCCTTCCTTCCTTCCTTCCTTTTTCCCTTCCTTCCTTCTTTCTTTCTCTTTTTTGACAGAGTCTATGACCCATAATGTGCTTGAACTCACTATGTAGCCAGGGTTGGCCTCATATTCATGCCGTTCCCCTTACCTCAGTCTCCCCAGTGTTGGGATTGCAGATGTGAGCCAGCACACACCTGGCCACATTTTCCTTTTGGGCTAAGCTTGAAAGCATCCTCGCTACCTCTGCATCTGCTCAGCCTCTTCCCCTGATGCCCCATTTTCTATTTAGCAATGTACCTAGGACTTTATGGACTCAAGCTCCATGGAAAAATAATATTCTTACTTCTCTCTGTGGCCCTTGGTGCTCTCAATTCTTCTGCTTAGGGTCTGACTAACCTCCCTGTGTCTCAGAGATCATGTTTTTGAGAGTCGCCCAGCCTTCTGTGGGAACAATGGAATGCACTCATCTGACCACCTCACTCAGTAATCATCTAGCCCCTGCTGTGAAAATCAGAGTCAGGCGCATCGCTCTCTGCTGTATTAGTCTACACCCAAGCCAGGACAAATAGAGGCAGATACGAACTTTACTCCGAGTATTGCATGCATCACTCCATAGGGAGCCTGGGGTACCTATGTACATCCGTGTGTGTGAGTCCCTGAGGATTCTTGGGAGATGAAGGGGAAGTGTGTTATAGTAAGCTGCTGCTGGTATGTGCTTTGATTTGAATGGCTGAGGGTAAAATTATAAAATTCTTCTTCCCCCTTTTCAAACCACCATAACATCTGTATCTACAGGAGAGGTTCACACATCAACTCACCTAAGCTTACCATGTCACCAAAGAGCCAGGATTGAATTCAGCCTCATCTGGTTATGACATCTGGCTCTTTCTCTATCCCACCTGATCACAGGAAAACAGCATATCCTTCAGGTACACTTTAACATGGCTGAGTTCCCTCGGATCCAGCTTAGCATCCCAACCACAAATGCTGTCCACTGTTGCTATGGTTATCCAATAATGCAGGTCCACACTTCCAGCCTGTGAGTTATTTCTCTACAGCTTTGGTCCCCATTGCCAGGTGATGGTTAACGGTCCACTCTTGTATTGAGATCGTAAGGTTGTTCAAGCATTTTTTCCTCATCTTCCAGGATAATATTTGAACTTCAATTTGTGTTTGTGAGCAACACACTCCCTTCACATCTGTCTAGCCCAAAATGAATGATGTGCTCACTAAAGATTTTAGGTCAGGATTCAGGGAAATGCTTTGAGGATAATTAGACCCCAGTGAATAAGATCCTCCTGACTTGGGACTGACTAGCCATGAGAGGGTGTGGACGCTAGCTAAGATTCCATCCCTGCTTCAAGGGATCTCAAAGTTAAAGGGAAAACAGTGATGGAATTTAAAAATTAAAGATCTGTTTTTAACTGTTCAGAAAAGAAAAAACAATCAATAGCACGTCGACACCACCAGGCTTTGGATTCTTCTGTTCCAGTTTATGTTTATCTGCCTGTCCTTGGTTTCTTGCCTGGCACATTCTCCCCCTTTCAAAAGACCCTCGTTCGAATGACTTTTGCTGATGAGACCAGTCTAGAGGTCCGCGGTACCAACTCTGGGACCCCGCTCCCTCTATCTGCCCCTTAGCTCTTTACTCTCCTCTTAGCTTATCAAAAACAAGTTTATTCCAGAGTCCTAGATAAATCCTTTTCTTCACCGCCCAGCCAGTACGGTCAAACCTCAGAGAAAAGAGAACTAAACCGACTCTGTCCTGGCTTGCGAGAGAGCAATGCTTAGTACCCGATACGCTGCCCCGCAGCCCTTCCAGAAGCGGTGAAGTTGAGAACTGTATCCTATTGTAGACTCCCCAGAGAGCCCTAACCCCGGTCAGCATCAGATTCCCCCAGGGACCCGGGAACAAAGGCTGGGAGCCCGCGCGCGCAGAATGCTTACCTAAGACCGTGAGCCGGGTGCCTGGACCGAAATACTGCTCATAGGAGCACAGAGGCGCAGCCCCACACTCAAACCCCTACAGTGCAGTGAGCTAGTTACCCAGATTCCGGACATTCTTCCTGCTACTTGGTCTCCCACAGGGCCTGGGAACCCTGTGCAAAGAAGCCAGCTGCCCAGAGGCTCACTGCCGCAGTTGCCAAATAGCTCACCTAGCACGGTCAACTGGCTGCCAGTTCCGAAAGTCAAGCCAAAGACTGAGAAGCACAACCCGGGGACTCTCAGAGAAAACCCTACCAAGGCACCCGCGCCCACTGCAACCCCAGCCCGCCGGCACCGCGCGTGGGGCCCCAGCTCACCTAGCACGAGGAGACGCGTGCCTGGCCCAAAGTACTGGGTCTCTCCGTTCACAGTACCAGAGCCCAGCACAAAAACACCCCAACTCACCTAGGACTGACAGTCGGGTGCCGGCACCGAAATACTGGGTGTTTTGGCTCACAGCCCCTTGGTACAGCACAAAAACTAGCCCTGGCTATTGTTACTTGGGAATCCCAATAAGGAGACATTCCCCATCTTCCCACTCCCATCACTAGCTCCAAACTTACCCAGTACGGTCAGTCTGGTTCCTGGGCCAAAATACTGAGTGTCTGTGCTCACAGCCTCCAGGCTCAGGACAAGAACCTGGTGTTGCCCACTCCTGCTATCCCAACCCTTGCTCAGAGCCCCATCAATCACAAGTGCCCTCGATCCAAGCATCCACTCCAGAAATCCTTCCACCTAGACAGGTCAGCTCAGGTGAAAAGGAAGCTGAGCAGCTGTTCTACTCTGTCCATCTTACCCCCCACAGTCCCTCCCCAGCTGCCCTGCTTACCCAGCACTATCAGCTTGGAGCCTTCTCCAAAGTATTGCTGCCCGGTGTTTGCACAGCTCTGGGGTTACTGGCACAAACCCTGTCCATCCTGATGCAGGGCCTCGGATGGCTCAGTGCTTATTCTGCTATGGCTTTCTGGCTCCAGCGGTCTCTCTGGCTATTATGCTGCCTTCCCTCCCACCTGTGTGGCCACTACCTTCTTACCTAGCACCGTGAGTCTTGTGCCTGGTCCGAAGTACTGTTCAGCATAGGAACACAGCAGAAAAGGGCTGCCAAGAATTCTTCCTCTTTCTTCACCTTCCTTAGCATAGACTCAGGGTTACCCACTTTCCCCATCTACCTCCAGAACTGGTAAAGCAATCTGGACGTTGCACGAGGCAAACTTCAATTTGAAGAGGAGATATAACATTTGGCTTGGGAATTAATATCCATCTAATTCACTCGGAGAATTGACACAGTGAACTTGAAATCTGAAGGCTTCCTGGTGGGGTCGAGGAGCCTCTGAGCAGAAAAGACTTGTTACACCTTTCCCACAATGCATTTATTTATTTACTTAATATTTTTAATGAGTTCTTAACTTATCGCTCATGTACAGATAGATACTTTGCCAAGGGTAAGCCTTATGAAAAGGGCTAAAAAGCGATCCTACTCTCTCGATAGGCTTTCACACTCATGGGAAACTGTCTAGGACAAGGGGATGCATAAATATTGCAAGACCTTGTGAGATCACCCACATAGACCCCTTCCTAATATGACAAACGCATTCCTTGGGCTGAGCGTTGATGTTCTCAAGGGTAGAGCTTTTTGTAAAAGCGCCTCCTCTATTTGAATCATTGTGCCCCCCCCCCAGTCCCCACAATGTTACACCATGGTACAAAAATGTTTCACCCCCACGGATGCCCTCCCCCAGTGCTTTTCCTGCCTCAGGCAGGGGCAGGAAGCCCAGGTGTTAGAGAGGTTAGGCCGACTGAGAGGGGCTGGGAAAAGGCTAAAGCTGGGCAAATTTAAAGAGAAAGGAGGAGCTTGGAGAAGATGTTGTTACTAATGTGGTGCTGTTGATGGGGGCAGGGAGCCCCCTGTTCTGATGATGCTCTCACTCTGGGAGACCATCTATGTCACCGGGTCTCCCCTCTTTGACTGACAGTGCCCACCTGCTCAGGCTGGCATTTATAGTGAGGTGGGTGGGAGGAGTGAAGCGGAAGGCCCTGACAGGAGAATCTCCAGAGCAGTTGATGCATCTTAGAACAGAGATGAGTAGCTCTGAAACTTCCATCAGTCGTTGCTATTGCTTAATGGAGGAAGTTCAGCTGCTCACTCACTTATTCCTCAAATATTTAGCAGGCACATATGTGTTAGGTCCCATGCTGTTTGCCCGGAGATGCGTCCATTCTCAGAGTGGCATGTTCTGGTATGATTTCTCAGCCTTGATTTTGATTATTCCTGTCTCTGACTCTTGCATCCAATAAATAGCTAGACTGTGAAACATGCAGCTATATTGTGTGTGATTTTTCTGCTGTCTCCGGTCAGCAGGACCATTCCACAGAGTGCACAGAGTGCACATTCTCATGCCTTTGTCTGATTATCTATCGGCAGTTTATCAGACTGTTCACACAGCAACTTCAAAGCAACGGCTTTTAATTCTGCTTTTTCTTCATGACTTAGTCTTTTTATGGAGAAATGGATTTCTTGGGGCCTGGTTTAGTTAGCTCTGCTCCCTGGGTTTTCAAAAGTAACACATTACAGTTATATTTGTTAGTGAGAAGAACACACATGTAAATGTATGTGTCTGTATGTAGCTAGACATGCATGTTTGCATAGATTAAACTCTGAAATCATATGCAATAGAGGGGGAAGAATGTGTGGAAGTGTAGATACTGTTCTGAGAGGGCCCTACGGAGGCGACTGTGTCTAATATAGGATCACTTTTATTATTTCCCTCTTCATTCACAGGCTTATTAAAGAATTACTACCAAGTGTCTACCCTGAAACAAAATACCATGCAGTATTCCAGGGTACTATAAAAATAATACACTAGTTATGAAGGAGCCACCAGTTACATGGGAGTTGTCAGGTAAGAAACAGTTCCCATTGAGTACGGTAAGAGTCGTGAAGGAGGTCTTTACAAGGTGCCAGACAACAAAATATATGTTGTAACTTAGGGAGCTAGAAGCAAGGAGTGAGCAACAGATGCTAGGGAAGGCTCCAGGAAGACACTGAAGCCAATGCTTGAAGCCAAATAGGGTTTACTGAGGGAGGAGGGGCACCACAATGTTCCAGGTGGGGTTGGCAGGAGAACATACAGAACGGAAAGGGAGTATGAGAGGAGTGGGGCGTGTGGGGTTATGAGGTAAAGTGAATCATCAGTTCTTTATGCCATCTTGAGGATGACAACTACGCCACCATGGAGACGTGACTACTGCTCCCTCCATGGTAACAACGAGAACACAGGGAGCTTGTGAATGTTTTCCTTCCTTTTTTCCCCCCAAACAGAATTTCTTTGCAGCTTTGGAGCCTGTCCTAGAGCTAGCTCTTGTAGATTAGGCTGGTCTCGAACTCACAGAGATCCACCTGCCTGCCTTTGCCTCCTGAGTGCTGGGATTAAAGGCGTGCGCCACCACCAACCTTAAAGGTTTTCTAGATGAAGAAATAAGGCTTGCTTTTGATAAGAAGCTGCATTATTTGTACTTCTAGGCACAACCATGGGATGCTGTTTAAATCCCTCGATTTAACTAGCTAAAAATTTACCAACAGATTCATATCTTAAACAGAAGACACCTTTCCCACTGAAATATAATTTATTCAAGACAGTGTATGATCGTGTGATCAGCTGGGAGAGTGGCTTGCTGAACAAACACTTGTGTTCATTGAGAGGCCAAAGGAAGATTGGTGACACAGGGAACCAAGCCTTGTTAGTCACCAGGACATGACCAGTTGCAGAGGGATACATTTGTGTAACCTATGACTTCTCCCCAGAGTGCTTTTTTGACAGTCAGAAATTTCCTGTCTTTCTCTCTTGAGAATTTCTATTTTCCATCACCTCCCATTAGCCTCTTCTATTACTCTCAGGGTTGGGGCCCTCACTTTTCTTACCTGAACTGGCCACCATTTTTTTATTTTGAATATCTCGTCTTTAATGATTGATCAGGGAGTACAAAGAGAGACAAGAAATAAAAACATCTACACTCACGAGTCAGAGTTGGGTCATTCTAGAACAAGTTTATTGGTTATGTTTTTTGATTGTATATATGCTAGGTGCTCTCCAGGTCCCAGGGATTTCAGATGCACATGGGTAAGTGCACATGACTAATAAGCAGACGTTGGGACACACAGGCAAATGAGGACAACTCTTCAGAAGTGCTGGAAAATGAGAATCTGTATTAGCAACACAAGGGGTTGGAAGTTCCGGGCTCCGCCTCCTAGCCTGGCCTCAGGAATTCTTTCTTTTGACCTGCAGGAGAGAAGGGTTTTAGATTACCAAGTGCCCTGCTCAGTGGAGTTTGAGGGGAAGAAGGAAGGCCATTCCGAGAAATGATAGGCTCCTCAAGTACCTCTTGGGGTTTTGAGTTACCACAGATTGTCCTCTGCATGGCTCATTTATTGCAGTTCTTTGAAGTTTCTGCTTGTTTTTTATGACACGGGAGCAAAATTCTCTCTATTGCTTAGCTCTAGGTCTGCTAGAGCCCCTGAACCCTTGAATCTTAATTTCTTGTGCACCGCGTATCACCTCCCCTGTATGGCCCATTTGCCCTTTCCTTACCATGGCCATCAGCACCAGGGTACTGACAAGCACAGCGTACAGGGTGGCCTTCCCCAGCAGGATCTCATAAAGGATGGTGGCAGACAGGACCCCTTGTTGGTAGGATGCTGGGGAGAGTAAAGGAAAACAGGTCAGTACCTTTGGACAGGCAACTAACTGCAGTCAAGGTCATGAGAGGTGAAGAGGGAGTCAGCTCACCTGAGGTAATGCCACAATCTGAAAAAAAAAAAAAAAAGAGAGGCAGGAAAATGAATGAGACCTCTTTTTATTAAGCAGACTGAGAATTAAGTCAGCCTCGAGGCTAGCATAGACTGACAGATCAGCCTCCCTGGGTGGCCCCAGAACCCTCGTTCTTCTATTGTGCCAATGCAAACTTATTATTCTTGAAACACATACATACCTTAGGCACCAATAATAATGATTCAGAGGCTGCACTACACAAGGCCATAGAATGGAAAGGAGATCCTACATGTAAGGCTGCTGGGCTGAGGATCTAGTGTTAGGATTAGCTGTAGCTGTCTAATTTTGTCAAGTTTTAGTACCCTGCCATTGTTTT
Organism: Microtus ochrogaster; assembly: GCF_000317375.1. Lineage (NCBI taxonomy): Eukaryota > Metazoa > Chordata > Mammalia > Rodentia > Cricetidae > Microtus > Microtus ochrogaster. Next base: position 5,468,063 of record NC_022036.1, read on the forward strand.
TTCTGTGTCTGGACTTTTGGCGTCTGCCTGCATCTTTCCATTTCTCTTAGACACTAGCGATGCTCATTCTTCGTACCTGCTGCTCCCCAGGTCCCATGAACGCACGTACCTGCTCTGCCCCAGGTCCCATGAACGTACGTACGTACCTGCGCTGCCCCAGGTCCCATGAACGTACGTACCTGCGCTGCCCCAGGCCTCTGCACTGATGTTCTGGGTGACAGGCTTGGACGAGGAGGACTCGGTCCACTCATCTTCATCTGTAAGCCCATAGAACTGGACTTGGCAGCGGAAGTGGTTGCGAGGATTGTGCCAGAAGGTCGCAGAGACCCTCAGGCGGCTGCTCAGGCAGTAGGTGAGGTTATTGTTCTCCAGGTAGGGCTGAGGGTCTGTGCTGACTCCACTGTGGACCTCCCTGCCATTCACCCACCAGCTCAGTTCCACGTGGTCAGGGTAGAAGCCCCTGGCCAGGCACACAAGGGTGGCCATTTGTTTGTCGACGATCTCTGCCTCTGATGGCTCAAACAAGGTGACCTTGGGCAGACTCACCTTGCTCAAATCCTCTGGAAATGAAGAGAGGAGGGCTGCTTTGAGAGCTGTCTAGGTCTGGCTTAGACTGTGTGAGAGAGGCCTGGAAACGGTTATTCTAAAGCACAACTATGTCATAGTAGGCCCTGCTAGCTGTCTGTCACCATCTAACTCTGTTCTGCATCTCCCTTGATGCTCCCTCTTTCTTCTTTATGGGTTTATTTCTCCCCCATTTTCTTAAGGAGGAGTCATACCCCGATTAGAAAGTTCTGGACACTCTTGTAATGTCTTACGCACTGTGACTTTGTTTGATCACCTGTGAAAAAGAATATATGCAGCGTTGTGTTTCAAAACCTTAATCCATACATGGCTATCTGGTCTTTTAGATTTGAAATAGTGGAACAGGGAGAACTTGAATTTTGAGGCAAAAGTTTCATATTAACAACACGTTCCTAAGAGCTAAGGTGTTTTTTTTTTTCTTTTTTGCTTACTATTTTCCTTTTGGGGGTGAGGTGTAAATTTTAATGTGTTTGGATGATTCTACATACTGTCAACATGTGTTGCCTAAAAGAGACATTTCCCCCCCTTAACATCCAGAAAAGTCTCCAAGTTTATGAATACCTTGCTCAACTCTTCCCGCCCCCACTCTCTTCTGCATACAGCTTGCTTTGAGGTTCCAGCTTGTCTCTGGCCGGCTGCCTATCTGATGTTCCGCATCCACTCCTACACTGAGGTGTAAGAGGGCTGTGGCGGCTTGCTCAGGAAAGCTGCCATGCTGTGGAAGGTATTATTCATACGTTGAACTCTTCTAGTTTTCCAGTGCTCAGCAAACCTCCTTGATGAATTTCAGAATTCTAGTTCACAGCCTAACTTTGCAGTCCTTAATGAGTGAAAGACTAATTGCTCCTCTAAACAAATCTTAAAGCACAAAGAAGTGGGTCTCCACTGGAGTGGCCTGGGCCCCACATGCTAGGAAGAGGGGACAGAAAAAAACTTTCTAGGACTATTGAAAAGAAGGACTCCCTCTGAAATGGAGTTCGCACACAACCTCCAAGCATCCTTCCTTTATGTGGAATTTAATGTCCTCCCTCTCCGGCTGGGTTCTGACAGAAAAGCAAGGTTCTCATGCAGAAACATGCCAACAAGAGGTCTCTTTCTCTGTCTGCAGTTGAGGGCTTGTGGGGGAAATTGAGACATGGGTTTGGACAAAGACAAACAGTGGCTTGCAAGAAAATGAGGTGACCTTTGAATCCTTTAAAAGAATTTAGGAGAGAGAAAGGGTATGGGAGGAAGGAGAGAGGAAGAGGCAGGACGGGAGTGATGTAGAACTTCATTTATCAAGTTCTCAAAATTAAAAAACAAACCAATTAATTTTGACTTAGTCCTTTACGTTAATTTTAAATTGTCCTTCTTATTTTGTATGTCTTGGAGAGCCTGGGACAGCTTAGCACTTATTTATTTTTTTTTAGGAATATCACCCCAGACAATCCCCCCAACTTTCTTCCTTTGAACCTCAGGCGTTTGAATCCAGTGTTGAGGAGTTTCCTTTAGCATCCATAGCATTTGTCCTATCTAGAGTATCTAAGCAAGCTTCCAGTCCTGGGAGGATGGAGGTGCCCCGTTCTTTCATCTTTTTCTGTCTCTCAGACATTATCACTTCCCTCCTCACTCCCCTAGCCTGTCTGCTTTCCTCCCAAGCACAATATTGGTTATGCTGGGCGTTCATGATAGATACATTAGTTTATTATCCCAAGAAGTCCTGGGGTCTGAGGACCACTTATCTATTTTCTCTTTTTTCGACATAATCTGGTGCTAAAATGTCATTTTTTCTAGTTGTAAGCTTATTCATATCTATGCCAAAGATAGCCACCAAGTACAAATAACTTCAAACTCCCTGCAGACAGCTAAAGCTCCCGTAATGCTATAACAAAGACTTGTGACCGCTGCTCAGGATCAGCCTAATACCACCAGCCTGGTCCCCTCTGCCGTCTAGCCCTTAAGCCACACTAGGAAGACAAACACAAGTCTTCAGAGACCGGTAGAGAGAGGGAGAAAGAGGAAGGCAGGATTAGAAGCCTGTGCTAGAGTTCAGGGTGATATTTGAAATCAGAAGACAGAGCTATGCACCAAAGCAGGTCAACAGCGCAGGAGAATGGGATGGGCAGGGTGGAGAAGTGCTACTAGAGAGAAAACAAGAAGCGCATCCATCACAATGTACGGACGATCCGAGTCCAAAGAATAATAAAAAGGAGAGCCAGGAAACCCAAACCCCAAAGCAAAGGCATTCTGTGTGTAGAAGGAGAAAGCAAACCCAGGAATGAGCAAGCTATCAGGCTCTGGGGAAGGTTGGAGAGGGCACAGGGTTCCAGATGGGAACAGATGACTCTGCCTTCCAATTTATACTTATGTTCCTTTCCCAGACCATTGTGATCCAACACAGGCACCCCTCCAGTCAGGAATAGAGCCCCCATACCTGTCACAGTGAGCCTGGTGCCTGCTGCAAAGTAGAGGGGCGAATTATAGGAACACAGCTGCAGGAGGCCTTGGTAAAACCCACCAGCAGTTCCGAGGCAGAGAGCTAGCCCTAGTTCCCCGAAAGCCAGACGACTGGCACTCTCTGCCTGCAGGCAGGATTCTAGACTACAGTAATTCCAAGAGGCATGTGACAGGAGGGGGACAAGAGGAAGGGACTCAGGAGGCACACATCCATGCAAACAAAAAGGTAAGGTAACCGTGGGAGGACGAGAGGAGACTGCTCACTGACTGACCCAGTTGCTGGTTCATCTTGCCATGAGGAAGACAGAGAAGTCGCTTAGATCCCCGCAAGTAAAGCTATAACTAAATTCCTCAGCCCCTTCCACCAGTGCTGGGGGTCACAGACACTCTGGCTCCAAGGGACAGTAGCCCCATCTTTTCAGTTCTGTAGCTTACCTAGAACAGAGAGTCGAGTCCCCTCTCCAAAATGCTGGGCCTGATTGTTACACAGTACAACATGAGAGTGACAAACCCCCGAGGAACTGCTGGGACCTTCCTATGTCTCCACACAGAATCCCCGGGGCTACGACACAACACAACGTTCTCCACCCTTTCATCCTCTCTGAGCCACAACCTAGGGTAAGTTTGTTCTCTTTTCCTTCTCCAAGGAGCTCCCCTGCACCCCGAGACTTACCGCATACCCTCCGGAGAAAGAAATTTTTACGTACCCAGGACAGACAGCTTGGTTCCATGACCGAAAAATAATCTTTCGTTGGAACACAACATTAAAGTCTGGTGGTAAAACTGTCTCCGGCTCTCTGTCCGTCCTCCCCATGCCCACCTGCCAGCTAGCTTCCCTCATCCCCGAGGACGGTTTGATCTCTGGGCAGTGGAAGGACAGGCAACTATGCAGTATTAACTAATGAAATTGCCAATCAGTTTTTGTGGTGGGTCCATGCATCCTCCGCTCTGATGTCTGTCTTCTGTTTGTGTGAGAGGACCAGACAGCAGGACTAGGGGCAGTTTATGCAGCAGATTCCCAGGGGATCCTGCACTCGGCAGGGTGCCCAGGGTTGACGAAGTTGGCCTGGAAAATACTGAGACTGGACATTCTTCCCTGCTTGTAAGCATGAGCACAGAATTTAGATCTTCCTGTCAGATGAGCACTGTGGCACTGTAGGCACCCCAGATAGAGGCTGCCTTGGGCCCTAACTTACCTACGACAGTGAGCCGGCTTCCTTCTCCAAAATAGAGCGTGCTTCCAGAACACAGCCTCCTAAGTCCACTTCAAAACTCTGCACTCTCTGTGAACCCACCTCCTTTCTCTTTCCTGTCCTCTGTCCCAGGCTCATCTTGACCCAGCCTGGAACCTTCAGAGCACCTTTGTGCAATCAGCCTCCCTAGAATGTCGTCCCAGACAGTAGCCGGTTTCTCCCTCAAGCAAGACCCATGAGCTAGCTCCTTCTTCTGGTTCCCAGGACACAGTCAGCCTTTCCATCCCACACCCAAACACCCTTAGGCCTTACCTAGTACCAAAAGCCTGGTCCCTGAGCCGAAGGTGTAATCGTAATTTGCACAACAGAATACAGGTACCCGAAAATGGGCATCGAGGACACGCCTTGTCCTGGTGATTTACCTGAAAGATATCTTACCTATAACCGTGAGCCTGGTTCCTTTACCAAAGAAAACTTCTGTGTTTGCACAGTGCCGTGGGGCAAGGAGGAAAACCAGCTTAAGATGCGAAGAGACGATGGTCGCAGCTAGTGTCTGGAAGACCCTGGGAGGAGTAATACCCTTGTGTGCTTTATAGATATTGTACCCCAGAACATTTTGATATTACATTTGTGGGAATGTAGAACATAGCAGATTCCATCCAGTAGGACTTACATCCCTTTTGTGAAAGATGCTCTTTCTATACATTGTCTCTCTCTGAGGGTCCATCAAAATGAGGGAGGCTTGCAGAGAGCAGGTTCCTAGGACCAGCTTAGAGCTGAGATCTCCATGGTTCTTTTTGAGCAATCTGCAGATCTGTTCAACTCTGGTTGACCTTTCCATTGATGGTGGTCTTTTTTCAAAATGGTTGTCTGAAGGGTGTCCCTGCAGCCTCTGCCTCTGGGGCTACTAAGTCATTCTTCTTATGTTTGCATTGTTTTTGCATAGGAGAATTTTGTTGATTAGGCCCTATTCTTTTCCATGATCTTGGTCTGGCAGGTAGCAGAGGTGGAGTGGAAGCATTATGGATCTGAACACTTCTAGACCTGGGTCCTAGGAGAAAAGCAGAGGACTGTGGGCCTTAGGACAGACAGAGAGGTTTTTGTAAAGGTTTCCCATAGAATTGAATCACCGTGCCCCCTGTCCCCACAATGTTACAGCTTTATACAAAAACGACCCACCCATAGGTCCACCCCTTGGAGGCTGGAAGAAACCACCAGAACAGCTGCTCCTTTGAGGGGAGTTGAAGCTAAGGAAGGTGACATTTCCCCCATTGTGCAAGGTGGTGGGAAGAAGAGCACCAACAGGGAGTTTCCTCCTTGCCCCTGGCCTTCTTTTGTTTGTCCTTTGTTCTTAGAGCTGGGCGTCACTGCAAGGCTGTTTACTGAAGGGGCTAGATCCCCTCTAGTATCCGCCCTTCTCTGGTTGTCATCATTTAAGGGAACCACCCACTCTATGAGGAAGTGACAGCCCCAGTTTAGCCTGGCTCTGCCTGTGCCCCAAGGTGGTGCATCACCCAGAGGTGACTGCTGACTCCCAGGAGTAAGACTGCAGTATACAGACTCTCTCTCTTTGTGACGTGAAGGCTCAAGCCTTCTCCATCCAGGGTTGACTAGACTCTGGACTTCATAGAACGATGGCGAAGATGCACCGTCCTTCCAGGAATGGGTATGAAATGAGGTGAAGTGACCACAAATGTTATATTTAAACTCACAAACATAAAGGAGACGGGGGACAAGTCTCCATGAAGCCTGCATAGAGACAGTTTGGAAATCTTTCTCATATGTTCACAGGCCATGTGATCGTCGCTGCATTGTAGTCTTCTCTGAAAGCTTTGGTAGATATTTCAATTTTCCTGGCTCAAGATGAGTCTGGCAGGGAGTGGAAGCCCACATACCGTAGCACTGAGAGACAGAAGCAGGCAGATATGTGAGTTTGAGCCCAGTTTGGCCAATTTACAGATAGGTCCTCACTTTGAGACTCTATCTCGACAACAGATGAACTGACTCTGAAATCCCACCTGCCCTTGCAAGTCCTGCGTATCCCCTCCACACCCCATGATGTTTCCTTCCATTGCCCTT
>NC_022036.1:5474590-5475400 GCF_000317375.1 Microtus ochrogaster
TCAAGTAATGACTTAAAACTCAGGTGAAGAAAAGATAGACTTGACTATGTAATTTTGTCACATTTGTATAAGACATAGAAACAGAATTAAAAGCTAAATGAAAACCTGGGGAAATATTTGCAATTCTCACCACTAGGACTAAAAATCAATGAGGAGATAATTTGACAGCTCAATTCAAAAAACAAAAAAAAAAAAACAAAGGCAAATAGCAGATGTTTTAGAGAAAAAAATCAAAATGGTGCTTAAGCAGAGGGAAAAGTTCTCACCGTGGTATTACCAAAATACCAAGAAAACACATGGAAAGAATGCCTTGCAGCAATTTGAAAATTGGGCTATTAGAGACTGTTTTCTTTGTGACTTTGTAGAGAAATAAAGATGTTAGTTTATTTGTTGCTAGCAGAAATACAAAATGATAAAATCAACCCATATAGAAAATAACTAGAAACAACAATGAAACAATTGTGCGTTCTCATTTTTATTTTCACCCAGAAGTCTCACCCCAGGAAACTGACCTTGTAGGTACAATTGCATGCAAATGAAATTTTAGCACTTGGGAGGCTGAGGCAGAAAGATCACTATGAATTTAAAGCCAGTCTGGTCTACAGAGAAAGAGCTTGTCTCTAAAAGTCCAGAAAGCTTAGAAATTAAAACAGTTTAAAAGAGTGTGCAATAACTGTGTCATGTCAGTGTGCTCTTTCACACTCACTGTTAACTGCAAAGAGCAAACTGGGGAATTGCATCGGTGTAGGCGACCTTTGGTTGAACTCATGGGGCTGGGCATAAGAATTAACTAAAGATCATCCCAATGGA
>NC_022036.1:5475500-5476786 GCF_000317375.1 Microtus ochrogaster
TAATGGACACATAAACACAGGAAATAGCCATAAATGTTTATTAAAAGAGGGAGAGAGAGAGAGAGAGAGAGAGAGAGAGAGAGAGAGAGAGAAAAGGAGGGAGAGAGAGAGGAGGAGAGAGGCAAAGCCCCGTGTGTACACCGGGAGAGAACACAGGGAGAGAGAGCAATGCGGGCGAGGTCAGAGGTTAAAAAGGAGTGGGCGTGGCCAGGGCAGGGACCGAAAGAATAACAAGTAATTCATAGATAATTGCTTGCATGATGGAGACCGTGGGTTCGAGTCCCCAGAACTGCAAAATAAAACCAAAAAGAAAAGCGGATAAAAAGACAATGCAAACTAAGGCCATTACCCCCAACGACAATGGCAGGGGATCTAAGGCCATTACTCCCAAAAAACGGTGGCACAGAAACAGAGCACAGCCCTTTTCTCAGTGCTAATTCTATGGCAGGATTTCAATTTTGGAGCCATATACTTATAGTACTTGTTTCAAATTTTTAAAAAAAGTATCAAAGGGAATAAAACTAATAAAATGTCATTTTATATTAAAAATATGAAAATCTGCTGAAAAAAGTACTTAGCTTCAAGGTATTACTCTTTCCAAAGATTGGTTTATTAAGAAGCTGTTTTGTGACCGTCTTTCAGCTCCTAGAGGCCTGGGCCCCTCAGGAAGCTTGTCAGGGTGCAGATCTCTAGGCAATTCCCTCGAACTTCTGATTCAAGTCTCTAGGATGGGGATTGCTAACAGTTAAATAAATAACCAGAAGATGTTCTTAGGTATGCCTTTGTCACAGCGGGAGGCCTGCTACTTCCTGGGCCAAACAGGAAGTTGTAAAACTTGGTTAACCCCAGAGTGCTAGCACCTGGGGCCCTGAACTGATACAGGGCATAGGGGAGACCGTCTGTGTGACTCATCAATAGGGCAGATCTTACAACTCCTCTGTAAGCCGGAGTAAAATGTCAGTCACTTTGATCGTTTGGAAGGTGGTGAAATCTACTCTTCATTCTTTTTTCCTTTGAGTTACACATTTTATTTTGATCTAGTTTTTCACCTTTTGATTTCTCACAACCCTTTCCTAGCAATGATTAAGCCAGAGTTTCCTTTTAATCATGTAGCTGGGTATCTTAATATTTTCTGGTCTTGAAGATAATAGTACCATGTGTCTTAGTGTTATGGGTTCTGGTGGCATTTTTCCAGTTTTCTCATCTGGGCATTGAGACTAAATTTAATTAAATATTAAAAAATAAAAAAATATTTATCCATCCATCTGTCTATTATCTATCTGTCT
>NC_022036.1:5477146-5485624 GCF_000317375.1 Microtus ochrogaster
AAAGAAATCTGCCTGCCTCTGGGTTCCCAGTGCTTGGAATATAGGTATGCATCCCTAAACAGGCCCTTTACGTTATTGTTTTGTCCTAAGTAATTACCATTTGGGCTTAGCCAGTAGAGGGAATAAGAAGAGTGTGCAGAACATTGTGGGGGTAGGAAAGGATTCTTTTCAAAGGAGTGTGTTTGAGCTGGTTATGGTGGCACAAGCTGGTAGGATTTGCAGAAGGAAGGCAAGGCTGAGACAGGAGGATCATGAGTTTGAGGCTAGCCTGAGTCACACATTTTGAAAAAAACAAAAAGAAAAAGATAGAAAAAGGTGTGCTTGTCGTAAGGGAGCTAGATGGGAAATCACACAAACGCATTTTACACAAGAACAATTTTGAGAATTTTAGAATATTAATGTGTTTCTCTAAGCCCCTCCTGTCCTGGTGGGTTTCTCAGGAACTAAAACATAAAGAAGTTAAAATGAATTAGCAAATAGTGAAAAGGTCACACTCATCAAGACTCCTTATTTGAATTTTGGGGCTGTTGCACCTAGCTGATAGTTTTATTTCTTGGGAAGTCCAATCTTGGTTCCCGTCTGACTGGATTCATAAGGTCACCTTTTCTGGCTAGAGGACTTGGACACGTTATTAAGCCTTTTAAGCGATAAATATCAATATATGTAAGGGTAATGATAATAAAAATGTCTATTTTAGGCAGCTGTGGGGACTAAGTGAGATAATTCATGCAAACACAGCAGAGTGTGGTTTATTTTATTTTATTGACAAGTTTTTGTTATGTAGCCTTTTCTGGTATTTCACTATTCAGCCCAGGCTGAATACAAGCTTGTATTCTTTTGCACTCACCTTCCTATTGCTGGGATTGTAGTGTGCACTAATATACTGGGCATCCAGGAGCATTGCTAGCACACTGGTTCTTGGGTCTCATCAAGATGAGAGAGGCCTGGAAGGTTCACTAAAGCACAGGTTACTGAGCCCACCCTTGGATTTCTTACTCAATACTTGCCTAGTGCAGGCTAGTGGTTTCTTTGCTAAGTCCTCCTGATTCTGGTGGTGCTTTTCAAGGGATGTTCTTTCAGAAACACTCTGGAAAGCTGTCTTCTATCACCTTTGTCTCCACTCTTCCTCAACGCTCTACTCATTTAATCACTGCATACCAGGCTTATTTTAACCACTGTTACCTTCATTATCCCATTAACAGTGGTAACTTGTCAAGACGTTCAGAGTCAGGTTCAGCGGTTAAGAACCACAAGGGAAGCCCATTATGTGTCAATGGGACTCTCTTTTCTGGTTCAGTCCCTTTGGTGCTCTGAATGCTTCTTGTACCTTGATAGGTGTCTTCTTATTTACACAAGGAAAATTTCCTTCTATGATTTGTTGAAAATATTTTCTCTGTCTTCCTCTATTCCTATAATTCTTAGGATTGGTCTTTTCACAGTGTCCTGGATTTCCTGGACATGTTTTGTACCATGTTTTCTTTTGAAAGATCTAACATTTTCTTTGACCATTTATTCTGTCATGTTTTCAATACTTGACATTCTTTCTTCCATCTTTTGTATACTGTTAGCGAGGCTTGCTTCTGAAATTCCTGTTTGAGTTTCTGAGTTTTTATATCTAAATTTTCCTCAGTTTGGTTTTCTTTATTGATTCTATTTCTTCATTCAAGTCTTGAACTCTTTTATTTATTTTCTTGCATTGTTTGAGTATTTATAGATTTCTTTTTTAAATTTATTTATTTATTAAAGATTTCTGCTTCCTCCCCACCACCACCTCCCATTTCCCTCCCCCTCCCCTGATCAAGTCCCCCTCCCTCATCAGCCCGAAGAGCAATCAGGGTTCCCTGACCTGTGGTCATCACAAAACATTCAGGAAGTATGGGACACAATAAAAAGACCAAACCTAAGAATAATAGGGATAGAAGAAGGAGAAGAGTCATAGCTCAAATGCCCACAAAATATTTTTATAGATTTCTTTAAGGATTTTTTTTTCATTCTCCTTTAAAGGACTTCTCTCATATTCACACGGGTATTTCAATGTCTTGCTCTTGCAGTTTAGCTATGATGAAATACTCTGAGCCTACTATAGTAGGGTTGCTGAATTCTATTCAAAGCATGTTGTCCTGGTTGCTATTGACTGTATTTTTGTGCTGGTATCTAGTGTTTGGAAAGATTTTAAATCCAGTTGCTGATATCTAGTCTTGGTTTGGTTGGGTTTAATTCCTTGATTTCTGCTGCCCTGTCTAGTTCTTAGGAGAGTGTGGTATTTGTGCATTGCCTGGTAGGAAATTCCTCTGGCATCCTGATAGGTGTGGCCACTAGTGTTCTAGGCAAAATGTGTTCCTAGGTATTAGAAGATGACACTTAGGAATGGGATGGGCTGTGGGGGGACTGAGGGAGTCTACAGGAGAGAAGAAATCCAGAAGTTCACCAGGATCTGCCCTGGGAATGTGGGCAAAGAGTGAGGGGAGTCTGTAACAGGTAGTCTGCTACAGAACTGAGGATGCTCCAGAACTGGGAGCTTGGATATGGAGGAGAGGAGGGAGCATGAAGGTCTGAAGTTCACCTGCCTGCTTCATTGATCTACTTGCCTTTCTGGCAGGTGTTGTTTGTGGGCTCCCAGAGAAGTCTGCTGGAGTCAGAATCTGGGATAACAGTGGGGAGGAGGTTTGAGATCTGCACTGTTTGTTGGAGATGGGGGAGGGGAGGGCAGGGATGGGACAGGACAGGGTGTAGGGGGAGGTTACGGCATGCCATCTGCTACAGAGGTGGAGGTGAGATTGCCTGCCTCCTGTGGTTTCCCAGGGGAATGTTTGCTGGTGTGGAGACTAGGAGAAAGAGGTGAGTGGAGGGGTAAAAAAGGTTGGAGGAAAAAACCCCTTTTACCAGACACAGGGGCAGGGAGGGAGATGAGGTTGCACCTGGTGGTCTGTTACAGAGCTGGGGTTGAGACTGGGGGATTGGACTTGGAGGAGAGCTGTATGTGGCTTGGGTTGCGGAGGAGACTTGAAGATCTGCAGTTAGGTTGTTTGCTTCTGTAGCAGAAGTGGCCTGCAGGGTGGAGGGGGATGTCTGCTAGAGTTTGGGAATGGGATAAAGCAATGAGTCTTGGGAAGGAAATTGGGAGGGGAAATTTGGTCCAGTTGGAATTGGGGTTGCCCAGTGAGACCTTATCTAAGGACCCCCACTCTTAGGATGGAGTAGAACTGCATTGGCATGAACACTTTTTTTATGTAGAGTCAGCATCACTAAGATTTACATTGGATACAAAGAGTTTCTGCCATAGTCAAAGAAATCAGTAGTCTTGTGAACCACAACAATCATTACAACTTGAAGCCCCACTGAAGAACTAAGGAAGAAAAATTGCTAGCTCTATTACTCAGACATGACATTTTTTTGAAAAAGTAAAATGAAATAAACTCCCCATTACGATTTCACTGAAATTATTTTCGTGTTTTATATGCTGCTGCTGATTATTTCATGAGGCCCATTTTGCAGTCCAGGATAACTTTCCATGGAGACTCTGATCTCAGGGTCTCAGATAAGAGCTTTCCTCCCAGAGCTAAGGTGCTAGAGAGGTCAGGCAGGGGAACCGGCAATGAGGGCAAATGGACTTTATTGACATGTGGGACTGAGGAGGGAGTGTGGATTTTTAGTTGGCAGCAATTGTGTTCTGAATCCAGTCCACATAGTTGCAGACCTTGGTATACACACCAGGATTATCTGGCAGGGCACAGCCATAACCCCAGGAGACAATGCCCTGCAGCTCTCCATTGCAGACCACAGGGCCGCCAGAGTCACCCTGGAATGGAGAAAAAGTGTTTAAAGAAGGGTCATAAAGAAAAAGGATCACCTCTACTCTTACCTTAAGACCTCATTCTAGATACCCTGTGAATCCATTTGTTTTTCATTGAAACACATCCTCTAATCTTACTAATGAGATGAAATTATATCTAGAGTAGATCTCACTTGCCCCTGATCCCACAGTCTCACTTGCCCCTGATCCCTTCTAGTCTCACAACATTAAACTTTCAAATCCCACTCCCAGGAGAACAGGGGCTTCATAAGCAAAGGGAGCCAATCACCTGGCAGGAATCTTTGCCTCCCTCCAGGAAGCCAGCACAGACCATGTTATTGGTGATTTCTCCAGGGTAGGAGGCTTCACACTCAGCCTGAGACAGCAGTGGGGCATCCAGGCACTGGAGCAGGTCTGGGTTATTCACTTTGGGGAAAAGTAATGATCAAAGAAAGAAGAAATATGCATTAGAACACCCTGAGGAACAATAGTTTATTTCTGAACACCATTGGTAACCACCAGAGAGATCATTAAGACTATAAATTCTAGCAAAGAATTAATAGCTTTCTAAATCTATAAAATGACCATTGTTGATTCTTTTTTCAGTATAATAGCAGCATGTATTTGCCCTCTTTAGCTTACAGGGGTGAACTTCTTGGTATTTTGTATCCATTTGGTATTAGATATAATTCTATTCTAGTTGGCACTTCAAACATATTTGCATCATAAAAGCCAATAAGTTCAAATCCGGAGACATAGTTTTGGAAAACATGGGAAAGGAGGGATATAGCAGGTGATTGGTTCTACTTACCACCGAAGCTGAGGGTGTTGCCCCAGCCAGAGATGAGGCACTGAGTGCCAGCAGGTGCACAGGAGGTGGGAAGAGCTACTGGGGCCACTCGAGCATTAAGGGCCACAGGGGACGAGAGCTTGATCAGCATGATGTCGTTGTCCAGGGTTCTTGAACTATAGTTGGCGTGCCTAATGCTCTTGGAGGCAGTGATGAACTGCTCATTGCCTTCCAGGAGGTTAATGTTGTGTTCTCCCAGCCTCACTTGGATGCGGCTGTTGGAAAGAAAAGATATGGAAAAGAGGGTTTTGTACGTTACCCAAGGTTCCAAAGGTTCATGTTCAGGTTGCCTTAAAGGAAAAGTTCTTCCGTGGTGGACAATTTCTGGTTAGGCATCCTGGCCTCTTTATCTACAGAGATTGTCTGTACATAGGGTATAAAATAAAGGGGTGCAGCTTGAACTGGTTTTTAATCTGCCATACCACAGCCCCTTATATATCCAGGGATGTGGACCCAAGGTGATATTTAATGCACACCCCACTCTCTGAGTATTTGTTAGCCACAATAGGAACTGTGAATTATATTTCTCACTTTGTTAAAAACTAGTATGTGGGCCCTAATACTGTGACCCCGAAAGAAATTTACATTCTTGCTTCAACTCCAGAACTATTGAGCCAGAATCTCAGCCTGGGTTCAGTGTTTTAAGACACCTCATCATCTTTGTGATGCACACTCAGGGCTGAGAACACACAGTAGAGACTGCATTGATTTCACCAATATTTAGCTGTATTTCTGAAACGTTGGAGTTCATTACTCTTTTTAGCTAGTAGTCCTTATATAAAGTTCTTGCTTAACTTTCTCACTAGGTGTCTAGTATAGCATGATAAATTCTTCTTGGTTTAATGACCCATGATCCTTGCTATTGTGAGTTTGTTTGGGGAAGTGAGAGGCTTTCTATTCTGGTATCACATTTCACTCTTGCTCATGATACTTAGAGCTTCTGCCAGAAACTTATTTTTTTCATGGCTTTCCCCATTCACCTTACAGCTTCACCACTTGCTCAAGTGCTGTGTTCTAAAAATGACCCAGGTTGTGGGCTCTGCAGCCAGGTCCATCACTTACGTCTTGTAGCAATGAGCTGCAGACACCACCCACTCGTTATTGATGAGAGAACCTCCACAAAAGTGGTACCCAGAGTTCAGAGACACCTGGTAGGGAACAGAATTCTCACTGCAAGTGTATCCTCCGACGATCTTGTCATCATCAACAGGAAAAGCAACTTGAATGGAGATAGGAAATGAAAACAAACCAATTTATCAGGGTGTTAGAAAGTGAAGCCACTGGCTCTATGGCAGCTTAAACCCTTAGGATTTCTTACTGAGCCTAATGACTGTAGGAAAATTGGGATCACTCTGTCTCCAATACATAACATAGATTCTAGGGTTTCCCAGTATTGGGATCTGCAGGACAGATAGGTAGTTTCCACAGTGCTCAGAGCTCTTCTGAGCATCAGGGTTGAGACAGAAAGAACTACCTAAGACCACACTTAGTGGGATCCCATTAGAAGCCAGTTTTGCCCATGGCCTCCTTTACTTGTTTGTGCCACATGGATGTTGGCTTTTTTTGGAATATCAGGATGATTTGACCTAGGCCAGCTCCCCGCAGAAATCAGCACTATAGACTGAGGCCAGAACAGAAAGGAATTCCCAGCTACCTTAGACACAGGGAAAGCACAGCAACTGGGCAATGTAACAACACTTCTTAACTTTCAGTGTGTGACTGGTAAGATTAACCTTATCTCAGGACTTTAGAACCCCAGTAAACAGGCAGGACCCAGGTAGAACTCTAATGGTCAAATCTTGGGCAAAAATATGTTTTCTGTGTCTTCAGGCACACTTTTCCTTAAGAATGAAGTATCACAGACTCACTGGGACCACGCAGTGGGCATGCTGGCTCATTTCACGGAACCTCTGCCAGGTCTACCTTTCAATAGGGCCTGCTCTTGGCACCAATTACAAAGAAGACCGGTGGCAAGAGAAGATTAAAGGGGAAGTGAGAAAGATGAAGAATGAGATCCCAGGAAAATGGGGAGAAGATCTGCGAGGCTGGTGAGACTATCAGAAGATAGAGAGACAGCACTGGGACAGTTCATACTTTCTAGGTAGTGGGCTGGAAAGAGCTTGGAGAAAGGCATGAACTTACCAGCAGCTCCCACAAGGGCCAGAATCAGGAGAGCACTCATGGTGGCAGAGGGTAGTGAGAATGGGGAGAAAGCCTGTCTTTATAGTTCCCTAGAGAGAGGAAGGCCTAACAGTGGAGGGGGCATTGTCCTGCACAAACACAACTGCACATTTCTCTTTCCCAGAGTCTTGCATCAGCTTTGATGTCCGGTACCCTTGTCACTAGGAGACTTACAGGTGACAGGGAAACGTTTTTTTCTCAGGCCAGGGAGTGAGAGAAAGCAGGGGAAGTCAAGCCCCCATCTACACAGTGGGATTCCTAAGACTGAGGAGATGAGCATTAGGAAGAAAGTGCCTAGGACCCTTAGGCATCCTCTGACTTTGTGGGTGTTAATTTAGGAAATTTTGAGGATGGCCTAGTTCTGGTAGCTAGCTAGTGGGGCTATTTAGAAACAGCCTGATAAGAAATCAGTATTGCCTAAGCGTTTTACCCGAGAATTTACTGAATAGGAAGAAGAAATTAGAAGGGCCTGAGGCTGTGAGGTCCACAATTAGAGCAGCAATGATGGAAAAGCAGGAGGTGCAGAGTTCCTTGCAAGTCTGAGCTTTCAACTGTCTTTTTTTTTCTCTAACTAAGCTCACAGGTTGCAGGGGTCTTGAACAAGATGGAAGAAACTTAAGTAGGCTCTTCCTGGAGACATTACAGAGATAGAATACTTAACACCCGAACTGTGGTCTTTTTTTTCCCCCTTTGCATTTGTTAACATCGCGTGCCATTTCTTTTCTTTTCTTTATTATTATTGTTATTATTATTAAAAATTTCTGCCTCCTCCCTGCCTCCGTCTCCCATTTCCCTCCCCCTTCCCAGCTCCCCTCCTCCTCCCTCTCCAGCCTGAAGAGCAGTCAGGGTTCCCTGCCCTGTGGGAAATCCAAGGTCCTTCCTCCTCCATCCAGGTCTAGGAAGGTGAGCACCCAAACAGCCTATGCTCCCACAAAGCCAGTACATGCAGTAGGATCAAAACCCAGCACCATTGTTCTTGGCTTCTCAGCAGCCCTCATTGTCTGCCATGTTCAGAGAGTCCAGTTTTATCCCATGCTTTTTTAGATCCAGTCCAGCTGGCCTTGGTGAGTTCTCATATTGATCTATGATCAGCCCCATTGTCTCAGTGGGTGGGTACACCCCTCGCAGTCATGACTTCCTTGCTCATGTTCTCCCTCCCTCTGCTCCTTATTTGGACCATGGGAGCTCAGTCCGGTGCTCCAATGTGGGTCTCTGCCTCTATCTACATCCATCGCCAGATGAAGGTTCTATGGTGGTATGCAAGATATTCATCAGTATGACTATAGAGTAGGGCCATTTCAGGCTCCCTCTTCTCAACTGCCAAAGGAACTAAATGGGGACATCTCCCTGGGAACCCCTCTAGGGTCAAGTCTCTTGCCAACTCTAAAATTGGCTCCCTTAATTGAGATATATACTTCCCTGCTTCCATATCTACCCTTCCTTTATCTTAACCATCCCATTCCCCCAAGTTCTTCCCATCCTCCCCTTCTCACTTTTCTCTCCCCATAACCCCTTTCCCCCATCTTCCCTTTCCCCCATCCCACCCCACCCCTAGTTCCCAGATTTTGCCTGGCAATCTTGTCTACTTACAATATCCAGGAGGATAACTATATGTTTTTCTTTGGGTTCACCTTCTTATTTAGCTTCTCTAGGA
>NC_022036.1:5488345-5497937 GCF_000317375.1 Microtus ochrogaster
AGGAAGACTTTAATTTCTTTCTTAATTTCTTCCTTGACCCAGGTGTGGTTCAGTAGTTGACTGTTCAGTTTCCATGAGTTTGTCAGCTTTCTGGGGGTAACATTGTTTCTGCATTCCAACTTTAATCCATGGTGGTCTGATAAGACACAAGTGGTCACTAATATTTTTTTGGAACCGGGGAAGGGTTTTTTTGTTACCGAGTATGTGGTCAATTTTCGAGAAGGTTCCATGAACTGCAGAGAAGGAGGTATATTCTTTCTTATTTGGATGGAATGTTCTATAGATGTCTGTTAAGTCCATTTGCTTCATTACCTCCATTAATTCTCTTAATTCTCTATTAGGTTTCTGCCTCATTGACCTCTTCATTGGTGAGAGAGGTGTGTTGAAGTCTCCTAATATTAGTGTGTGTGGTTTGATGTCTGCCTTGAGTTCTAGTAATATTTCTTTACATACGTGGGTGCTTTTATCTTAGGGGCATAGATATTTAGGACTGAGACTCCATCCTGATGAATTGTTCCTGTTATGAGTATAAAATGTCCATCTCAATCTCTTCTGATTTTTTTAGTTTGAAGTCAGTTTTGTTAGAAATTAGTATGGCCACATCCGCTTGTTTCTTAGGTCCATTTGCTTGAAAAACCTTTTCCCAACCCTTTACTCTGAGTAGATGCCTGTCTTTGTGGTTGAGATGTGTTTCTTGTAAACAGCACAATGTTGGATCCTGTTTTCGTATCCAATCTCTTAGCCTGTGCCTTTTTATAGGTGAATTGAGTCATTGATATTAAGTGATATTAATGACCAGTGGTTATTGTTTCCAGTTATTGTTATTGTTTTAGGTAGTAGAGTTTGTATGTTACCCTTCTTTAAGTTGTGCTAGTGAAGGGTCGCTAGATGTCTGAGTTATTGTGGGCAGTGTTGGCAATGTTGGATTTTTTGAGTTGTGATTTTCCTTCTATTACTTTCTGTAAGGCTGGATTTGTGGCTACATATTGTTTAAATTTGTTCTTATCCTCTAATACTTTGTTTTCTCCATTGATAGTGAATGGTAGCTTGGCTGGGTATAGTAATCTGGGCTTGCATCCATGGTCTCTTATTTTCTGAAGTACCTCTATCCAGGACCTTCTGGCTTTCATGGTTTCCATAGAGAAGTCCGGTGTAAGTCTGATAGGTTTATCTTTATAAGTTACTTGACCTTTTTCCTTTGCAGCTCTTAATAGTCTTTCTTTAATCTGTATGTTTTGTGTTTTGATTATTATATGGCAAGGGGATGTCCAGCCAGCCCTCGGTTTATGTTTTCTTCCTTGCTTCCATTTCAGTTTTCAATTCTTGAACTGTTTCCATTACCTGGTTGATCATTTTTTTTTCTTGGTTTCCCAGGGTATCATTTATGTATTTACTCATTTCTTCAAACTTTTTGTTATACTTCTCATCCATTTCTATAAGGGCATTTTTTACATGCTGTTTAAGGGACTCTATTGCTTTCATAAAATCAATTTTTTCCACTTCTTCTGGATTAGGGTGTACACGTCCTTCTGTTGTAAGATCATTGGGTTCTGATGTTTTCTTTTTTCTTTTCTTTCTTTTTTTTTTTTTTTTCGAGACAGGGTTTCTCTGTAGCTTTGGTGCCTGTCCCGGAACTAGCTCTTGTAGACCAGGCTGGCCTCGAACTCCCAGAGATCCGTCTGCTTCTGCCTCCAGAGTGCTGGGATTAAAGGCGTTCGCCACTACTGCTTGGCTTGTTCTGATGTTTTCACGTTGTTTTTCAGATTGATGGAGGAATCAATCTGATTCCTGCCCATCTCCTCCTACAAATGCTATCCAATGGGTCTTCTGAAACAGGATCAGGTCCCCTTGCTGGCCAGGGATCTCGCTGACAAAAGGCCTATCTTTCTGTAGGCAGGCTACCAAAACAAAGGGACTCCCACTGCCCTTTGCCCCCAGCACCCATCCCAGTGCCCAAACAGGCTGAGCTGGCTGATCCCGCTCTCCCCACCCCCCCTGGAAGGGAGGAAGAAGGGAGGAAGCTCCTGGGTGCAAGCTGGAATGGGCTAGGGAGAGAGAGGTCCTAGCAGAGGGAAGCAGCCCCAGCAGAGGGGAGCAGCCCCTACAGAATGATCAGGGAGCCAAGGGGGTCTGGAAATGTCCCTGTTCCATTTCCTGGCTCCTGCTGAGGGTCAAGAACACACTCACCACTCAGAAGGGTCTTCCAGAACAGGATCAGGTTCCCAGTTCACCAGGAACCTCGCTGAGAAAAGGCCTACCTTTCTGCAGGCAGGCTACCAAATCAAAGGAACTTCTGCCGCCCTTTGCCCCCAAACAGTCTGACTCCTGTGCCATTTTTAAGAGTCATCAAGGCCCCAGACAACTGCACTAATTATAAGTATCCCATATTAGGAAGACGCCTCCTAACCTAAGAGCATGCTTGGTATTTTAGATATTAGAAAATGTTTGGACAGAGTCTGGGCTCTGGTCAGAGAATCAGCTGTGTATAAATATGGAGGGACTCTGTAATTTTCTCTTTTGTTTATAGCAAGAGAACTATGCTAGGCACAGTCCTCAATTTATTAAAGTAAAATCTGGCCAAAGGAGCTTTATTGACTGACTATGTGTCAATCTGAATTAATTATACAGTCACTTGGAGGAGCCTTGCATCAGTTGCTCATCTTTCACTTTCTCCACTCTGACCAGAGGCTTAGGGAGGTGTGAGTTGGAGCTGAGGTTATATATCAGTTTTCTGCAAGGAATTGGATGTTCTAGGGATGCTAAATAAAGGTGTAAAAGCTTGGTTATAATTGTGTTGGAGATGGCAAGATGACTGGAGGATGGAGAAGCTAGAATGAGCTACAGGAAAGGCCAACATGGGTTTCAAAGGCTTTGCTGTGGCCCCATTCCTGCCAGTATTACAAGGAAGTACCGCTACTAAATGCTCTCACTTCTGTAACCTATACCCAATCTAAAGGCTTTTGAACTCATACCTACTGAACAATGTCTGACAGATTTGGGAATTCTCACATTTTTACTTTTTACAAATGTTTTAGTATGAGATATTCAGAAAGGATAGATTCACAAGGGTTCATTTTTACCCAAGAAATTAATCAGAAACTGGCATGCTTCCCCAAGACTCTAAGAAACCATGGAATTTGTCAGAGTGTGAGATTTGTTGCAGGTGACTGTCAACTAGGAGGTCCTCATGGGACAAATTACACATCCGCTTTCCTTTTGTAAGCACCCGTCTTTCCGGAATGCATTCCACATTGTATTTTGTCTCAGACCTTTACCTGGCCATGAACTCTCATTAGGTGTATGCCAGACACCTTTGCAAACACCTCTGTGTTTATAGACTTAAATGATTTCACTCTGTGTAGTCTAGAATTTTCTACAATGTAGTTATCATGCTGCTGGCTGGGGTGTGTTTGCAGGACTTCTATTTTAGTGGTGAGATGTTTGCTTTAGTGTCTGCTTATTTCCTTGTGCCCTGCCAGGTGGCCCACAGTGAGGAGATCAGCACTATCTAAGAAATGAGTTTTGACTACACGGAGTTAAGGATTGGTCCTTGACACTCTGTATAAAAGGAACCATCTGGGGACATAAGCATTTCTGTACCTCAGACTTGAAGGCAGGCATGCACTTGACATATTGCCAGAGTGGAGTCTTTCTGTTGTCTCTTTAGCGTGAAAGTCATCATCCTACAAGGTGGATGGGATGCCATCAGTATGCTGATAACTAAAATGATGTAAAATAGACTCCAGGCAGAACTTGAAACCCTCCCTCTAATAAGCTACACTACTAGAGGGCCCAGCAAGGTCTTACTTCTTTATCTTATTCTGAGTTTTCTTCTCTTTTCCTTTTTTTTAAACTGTTTTTTGTTATCCTCATATGTAATATTTATTTTATTTAAAGGTATCTTATACTTGGGTTTTTTATTCTTATTTTCATGACTTCATATACATATTTTTTCTTATTTTATATTTGAATTTAAATATTTTCCTCTTTTTATCCTCATTTTCTCATTTTCTTGCTTATTCCTTATAAATTACATTTTAAATATGCATATATTTTTGAGAATTTCATCCATGCATAAAATGTATTTTGTTCATTTCTATCCCTGTTTATAGCACATTATGTTTTTTGTATTTTGTTTTGTGATTGTTAGTGGTATAGTATTTGAATGCAATTATTCTTCTATTACGGATAAGCAGAAACATAAATAATTTATTAAAATAGTCTTATAGATCATATACATTTTAATTTTACCATACATTAATTTGGAGTGCATAGCACTAAAATTTATACCCAACCATATGTATACTTTAAATTTAAAAGTATTGCCAATTGACTAAAAGGACCTTTTGCTTTTATTTCTTTTCAAGACAGGGTTTCTCTGTGTATCAGTTTTGGCTATCCTGGATTCACCTTTGATCCAGGCTGTTTTGACTCATAGAAATCTGCCTGCTTTTGCCTTCCTTCTGATGGGTTAAAAGCATGTGGCCTGGATGATTGGAAGAGTCTTTTGCTAAAAGCAAAATGAATAAAATGAGATTAAAAAGATGAAAATGGCCATCTTGATAAACACAATCTTCAGATTCAATGAGATCCATATCAAAATATCAACACAATTCTTCACAGACCTTGAAAGAGCAATACTCAAATTTATAGAACCCCTCCCCCCCAAAAAAAAACTCAGAAGAGTTAAAACAGTCCTGAACAATAAAGTAACTTCTGGAGGCATCATCATCCCTGACATCAAACTCTACTATAGAGCTATAGTAATAAAAGGAGCTTGGTATTGGCATAGAAACAGATACATGGATCAGTAGATTTGAATTGAAGATCCTGATATTAGTCCACACACCTATGATCACATGATTTTTTTGACAAAGAAGCCAAAATGGTACACTAAAAAAACAAAAAAATCTCCAATGAATAATGCTGGTGTAACTGAATATTGATATATAGAAGACTGGAAATAAATCCATATCTATTGTGATGCACAAAACTCAAGTCAAAGTGGATTAAAGACCTCAACATAAATCCAGTTACCTGATAGAAGAGAAAGCGGGAAGTAGTCTTGAACACATTGGCACAGGAGACAACTTCCAAAATATAATACCAGTAGCATAGACACTGAGAGCAACAAGCAATAAATGGGACCTCCTGAAACTGAAAAGCTTCTGTAAAGCAAAGGACATGGTCAATGAGACAAAATGGCAGCCCGCAGTATGGGAAAAAATTTTCACCAACCCCCATATCTGACAGAAGGCTGATCTCAAAAAAAAAAAAACTATAAAGAACTCAAGAAACTAGACACCAAAATATAATATAATTGATTTAAGAATGGGGTACAGATCTAAACAGAGAATTCTCAACAGAAGAATTTCAAATGGCCAAAAAACATTTAAGGAATTGCTCAACATCCTTAATCATCAGGGAAATGCAAATAAAAGTGACTCTGAGATACCATCTTACACCTCTCAGAATGGCTAACAACAAAAATATTGAGGACAGCTTATGTTGGAGAGGATGTGGGGTAAGAGGAACTCTCTTTCACTGCTGGTGGGAGTGAAAACTTGTACAGTCACTACTTTGGAAATCGATATGGTGGTTTCACAGAAAATTGGATATTCATCTACCTCAAGAACCAGTGACACCACTCTTGGGCAAATACCCAATGAATGCTCAATCATACTGCAAGGGCTCTTGCTCAACAATGTTCATAGCAGCATTATTTGTAACAGCCAGAACCTAGAAACAACTTAGATGCTCCTCAACAGAAGAATGGATAAAGAAAATGTGGTACATTTGCACAATGGAATATTATTTGTAAAACCCAACAGCATCATGAAATTTACAGGCAAATGGATGGGACTGGAGAAAACCATCCTAAGTGAGGTAACCCAGACTTAGAAAGACAGACACAGTATGTACTCACTCATACATGAATTCTAGATGCTAAGAAAAGGATAACCAGACTACAATTTACAGTTTCAGAGAAGCTAGGTAATAAGCAGGACTCTGAGAGGGATTCATAGATCACCCTGGGAAGGGAATTAGATGAGATTTCCTGGGTAAACTGGGGCAAAGGGGTACAATAAAGAGGAAGGGGCTGGAGATGAGAAATGAGGGATCAGGATAGGAAGGGGTAGAGGGGTAGAGTGGAAAAGCAATGAAAGAGATATTTTATGAGGTTAGGAAAAAGCCTGGTGCTAGAGAAATTCCCAGAAATCTACAAGGATGAACCCAGCGAAGACTCCTAGCAATAGTGGAGTGGGGTGATGATGGTGCTTGAACTGACCTTCTGGTGAGTACTCCAACTGTCATCATAGAGCCTTCATCCAGTAACTCATGGAACCAGATGTAGAAATTCACAACTAAGTACCAGGACAGGCTCCGGGAATCCAGTTGAAGAGAGAGAGGAGGGAATATATGAGCAAGAAAAGTCAAGATCACGATGGAGAAATCTACAGAGACAGTTGAGCAAAGCTCATGGAAACTCAGGAACTTCAGACTGATAACTGTGGAGTCTCCATGGGACCGAAATAGGCCTTCTGTATGTGGGAGACAGTGGTGAAGCTGGGATTATCTGAGGGGCCCCTGGTAGTAGGACAAGGATATATCCCTGATGCATGCTTGCTTGTTGGAGCCTGTTCGCTATGGTGGAATGTCATGCTCAAACTTCATACTGGGGGAAGGTTTTGGTCCTGCCTCAACTTAATGTGCCAGACTTTGTTGACTCCTCATGAAAGCCCTTACCTTTTGGGAAGAGTGGATGGGGGGATGGGCTTGGGGAAGGTGGAGTGGTGGAGGCAAGAGGAGGAGTTGGAGGGAAAATTGTGATTGGAATACAAAATGAAATTAAAAAAATAAAAATCATTAAAAAAGAGTTAGTCTAAAAAATAAAAACAAAGCTGAATTTTGAGAAAGCACTGGTATGTTTTTAAAAGAAGACTCCTAGATAATTAGAATTTTCATATCAGACAATAGCCATAAAAGGAAGACATTTAAAATTTAGGTAATGGCAGAAAATATACAAATACAAAATCAGTTGTGATTATTCATAGGAACACTAAAGAGACAATTTTAATGATCAGGTATATGAGGTATTTCAAGGCTATTTTGATGCTTTAATATACCACGGTAGCTTATCAAACATTCTGAAGTATAAATAACCGTAAAACATTCACAGATTATGCAGGATTCCAAAGGAAAAATAAAGACTTTGTCTATAACTATCAAAGTGCTAGACAATGATGAGAGAGTTAGGTGGACACTTACAGGACTTCAAAGAATGAGAGACAGGGATAAGGAGATATTCTCCTCTCATTGCAAGAGAAATCAATTTAAGCTTCAGAAAAGTCATTTTTACAGAAACAGACTTCTCAAAAGTCTGTCTTCTCACTTAGATCATGGGATCTCTCACCTGTGTTCTCTGGTCCATTCATCCTACCTACCTGGATTTATATTTTCTGTGTCATCTTCCCATTCCAGGGCTCTTTTCTTTGGTCCACAAATGTGACCAAGCATGGCTTAGAGAAAGCAAGATTCATTTATTAAGATTATCATGATGTTTGCTGGGAGTCTCCCAGTAACTATTGTTTCTAGTTCAGTACTGTGCTTAGTAGGAAAGAAAGGCTATACTTTCTAAAGTCAAGAAGATTGCCTCTCTGAATGCTTCCTGGCATTTACATAGAAAGATTTTCAGTTTTCACACTGGCTTGCAACTATTGTCAATTTTTTTAAAGATTTATTATGTATGCAGTGTTCTGCCTACATATATGTTTTCAAACCAGAAGAGGGCACCAGCTCTCATTACAGGTGGCTGTGAGCCACTATGCTGTTACTGGAAGTTGAACTTAGGACCTCTAGGAGAGCAGTCAGTGATTTTAACATCTGAACCATCTCTCCATCTCCAGCCCCACAACTGGCAACTCTTAGCTACAGTGATGAATTCAGACTTTGAGATGACAATCACAGTATTCTGAGCTGATGAACTTCTAAAATGACCACTAACTCAGAGAGAAGGATACACACTTCCTCAAAAAAGTAGAGGGTTAAAACCAAGAAAGCAATGCAATGAAATTTATCTTGCATAATTCACTAAAACATCGATGACTGTTTTCCTTAAAGAAGGACTTCAAAATCACTAGTACCACATGGGAGCTTCTGTGAGGCATTCTATGGTGGAAGTAAAAGAAATGTTAGCAGGGGATTCAACATTCTGTAGGAAGTACTCTCACCCAGAAGGATCAGGTTTCTGAAATTCTGTAACATCACATCCTTATGCAAATGCTACTCATCAGGGTCTAAGCAAGTCTCTCAGGAAAAAAACAAAGCCATGATTACATCCTTAAATGACAACATTTCCCCATAGTATTTATTTTCATTTTATGAACTATATGAGGTATGTCAAAGCTATTTTTGATGCTTTAATATGCCACAGTAGCTAATCAAATATCCTTTACGTATGTGTTTCTTCTTAGAAGAATTTTATTCCATGTGGATTTGAGTAGATTTCTAGTATATACTAGACAGTGATTTACTTTCAGGGTTTGAAATATAACATTCTGTACCCCCTTCCGCATATGGATTTCAACTCAAAAGTCTTATGTGATTCTGATGGGGTTATATTTGTGAGTTTGCTTTCTTTCTGGCCAGTTTTATTATTTCCTGGTTGTGTAGTCTTTCCATCTTAACTATGTCATAGAGACATTCTTTTATGGCTGCGTTTACCCACGATTCTTGAATGTCCATGTCTTTCCCTAGATTTGAGAAATTTTCTGATGTAATTTTATCAAACTGGTTTTCTGTGACTGGGTTTTATTTTCCGTTCTTCCTCTAGATTACTGATTTTCAGGAGTGAACTCTTGATCATGATTCCAGAGTTCTTGAGAAAACATGACCTTGCCTACTTGTCAGTTTTATTGGCTGAATGTAGTATTTTCTCTGTCTTTTCTTTGATTCTTGATATTCCTTATTCTGTGTAGTATAGTCTACGTGTAATGCTTTCCATTATACTTCTTTTTTGTTTTCGTTTTTGAATTTTTCATTTCTAACAGCAATGTTTTTGGTATTTTCATTATGTTTTGTTGTGGTTCAATATCTCAGTATCTCAGCTAAAGTTCTCAGTGATGTGCCATTCATGTTCTTGTTTTTCCCTTTCTGAAATAGTTTATTTCCTTTTTAAAAATAGATTTTGGCCAGGCATTGGTGGCACACGCCTTTAATCCTAATACTAGGGAGGCAGAGACAGGTGAATCTCCATGAGTTCAAGGCCAGCCTGGTCTACCAAGTGAGTTCCAGGACAGGCCCCAAAGCTACAGAGAAACCCAATCTCGAAAGAAGAAACAAAAATTAGTTATATTTTTTGGCATTTTAACTTATTCAGCATCATTGGATTCAGTACTTAATGAGCCATTATCTTTTAGGGGAGCCAGGCTTCCTTGAGCTTCCTTGGTTGGGATGACTATGTCTTCTAGCTTTATTTGAGTCTTCTGTGTGAGTGGCCTCCTCTTAAAGTCTTAGTCCACAAGACCCTTCAGAAAAAGAAACCACCTCCTCTTAAAGTCTTAGTCCACAAGACCCTTCAGAAAAAGAAACC
>NC_022036.1:5498787-5499654 GCF_000317375.1 Microtus ochrogaster
CCTGAGATAGCTCACCATATCTCAGTGCTACAGGAGGGAGTTATGACAGAAGGAGCCTGAGATAGCTCACCATATCTCAGTGCTACAGGAGGACTAGGACTGCAGAAGCTGAATGCTCTTTTTGACCCGAGGTTTAGATTTCTCACACTTTATGGTAAAAAAAAAAACACATCAAAGAAACACATTTATAGATCATGCTGGCTTGTGGCTAATAGATGGGTTTGTCAGTCTCCACTTATCCAAAGGTGATGGGATTCATCCATGTTATAAATGGTCAGGTCATAAATCATAGAATCCTTCCTAGCCAGGCTGCCTGGCTAATTCATTTCAGTGTGTCCACATTTGTCCGTCCCATTGTTCACAACTGCCTCTTGGAGTCATCTCTCTCTGAGATGCTCTTGTAGAGTATCCCAGATCCATTTACTGTGGTTGTTTCTGTTTTTCATGACTGCAAAGTAGCATGGTCTCAATCAACAGGCTCCCTTCTCAAAATGTTATCTTGATAGAGCCCTCCATGGTATGAAAAACGGTCATGTATTTATCCTTCATGTTGACCTGTCACACAGAAGGGATCACTGTCACACCAAAACTTTTCACCTGTGTGTAAGGCTTGTGATAACTATGTGCATGTTCTTTATGTAAGATTGTGTCTCTTTCTAGTACAGTACTTGACATGCTTTCTGAATCAAAGTTCTGTTTCTCCTTTTCATATGTGGTCCTTGCCTAGAGATAGATATTTTCAACCACGTTTCATAGCCTTTCTATTTCTCCACACTTTTCAGATTTCTGGTGTTCTTTCATTCTTTTGGTGCAGTAGTGTGGCTCCCCTGTTATTGCCCCGAGTCTTCTCTGTCTTTATTACCCTAC
>NC_022036.1:5499999-5511489 GCF_000317375.1 Microtus ochrogaster
GTCGCAGCTGCCACCTCATTCTAGATGCTCAGCATCTCTTTTCCTTAAGACATTTGTCTTTACTAAATAAACATATGCTGAATTAGTAGAAAATTATAGGAATTAAAAACTTTAAGTAACAATGTCATAGAAAAGGAAGTAAAATCTTGCTCTCATGACATTCGTTTGTGCATTGTATGGTTCCCTAGACATGCAAGGGATAGAGAAGCAAAGTAGGCAACAGACAATGGTAACAATACATTTTATCCCAAAGAATGTGAGGCAGTGTTACTAAAACAGAAGAAAGTGTTAAAAATGCATAAAATACAGGTACAGTGGTTGGGAACATTCAATTTTAGGAGGTATATTTCAGTAAACAAAGTATGATAAGGTGCCCTGAGGGAGAATTCTATTATTCCCTCCTGACTCTATAGCAAAACCAAACTCTCTTTCTCCCCCATAACATACTTGAACTTTTTCTAATTAAAAAATCCATCATTCAGATAGAAACCCTCTTATTAGTTTCAAACTATTAAAGCTCATGACATAAGAGATGGTCATCAATACAATGGGCTCTTTTTATAAAACACAGTATTTTTGATATGAAATGGTGTTTGCATTTGTATTTCTCATTAGCAGACACACACTAAAGTAATGTATATGATCCAATCACATTGTAATCGAGTGTTTCTTTTTCTCATATTAATAATCTGAGTATTTTATCCTAACTGTGAATTTTATTTGAGTAAAGTTTTAAAAAAGAAAGATGACTGCAGTAAAGAGTCATTACAAGTTAAGGCAAAATCTAGGTCAGGCAAACGAACTAGACAGTAGGAAAATGTCAGGCAAGTGCTTGCCCACAGATTCAAAGTCCATGACCACGTTGTTTTACATTGTGGTAGAATTTTATTATCCAACGTTGTCATCTTTTAGTGGTTGATGTAGGAGAGTCTAGAAAGCTGTGCATATAGTGAGCACAATGGCAGCTGGGAAAGCAATTGTCAGATCTATCACCAGCTGTGTGGAAGTCTTCTATGAGTCAATACTCACCTTTGCTTCCTACAAGAAAGGTGAAATAACAACCATTTCAAAGGAAAGAATGAACTAAGTGTAAAAATGTCTATACCGCTCTCGAGATGGAGCATACGGAGAGGTTGTACATCATGAATAGAAGCAAATGTCTTTAGATTATGATGAACAGAAAAAGAGAGAGTCTTTATCTTCTCTGTGGGATTATGAACAACTGTGTTTGCTCTTAGTACAAAAGGGCATCCAAGTTAGTCGAAGAAGGCATTGTTTTGCCGTCCATTGTGGTGATATTTTGTTTGTGATGTAACAAATAAAGCATGCCTGAAAATCAGAGCGCAGAGCTAAACCACTAGTTAGCCATTGATGCCAGGCAGTGATGGCACACACTTTTAATACCAGCACGAGGGAGACAGAGGCAGATGGATCTCTGAGTTCAAGGCCACTCTGGGCTACATGAGATTGAATAAGTCTAAAAGAGAAACAGAGCCAAGTGGTGGTGGCTCACACCTTTAACCCCAGCACTAAGGGAGTGGAGACAGAAAGTGATATAGCTGAGTGGAGAGAGGGATATATGTAGAAGGAGACAGAGGCTCAGGATTCAGTCTGAGGTCTGAGATGGCATTCGTTCTGAGGACTTGTAGAGACAGGATAAGAGGTAAGAACTCTAGTGGCGGGCAGCTCTGCTTCTCTGATCTTTCAGCTCTCACCCCTAATATCTGACTCTGGGCTTTTATATAATAAGACTAAATGAAATCATGTTACAATCCATGCCTGTGAACATTATCACCTTCAGAATCCACAGTAAGGAATGTTTTTATATTTTACTTTGTTTTATTAAAATGAATTATTCATTGTAATGTTCATTGAAAAAAAATCACCTATAAAAATAAAAGACTGTCAAGAATGCTATGTAATATTACTTTTCTATAATGTATTTTCACAAGAAAATATATTTCCCTTCCTTGTTTTGGGTTTTGTCTCTTCAGTGCTATTGAACTCCATGCCAATGTATTTGGAAATTTAGGATGCTCTTCAGAACTCTCAAGGGAGAAAGGAATGATCTCCAATGTGAGTGTATTTCCTAATATCAAGAAGTTGGAGAGAGGAGGCACAGAAAGGCAGTGGGACAAAACCACTTTACTGGCATAGTGACTAGAAGGGCAGGGCTTTTTAGCTGGCAGCAATGGTGACCTGAATCCAATCCATGTTGCTGCACAACTTGGTGTGTACTCCTACTCTAGGCTTGTGCTTATGTAAGGAATGAATCCTTGGAGCCCTCCATTGCACACCCTGGGAGGAAGAAAGACTGTGCAAAGAAGAGGGCCTTTGAAATCCAGTCACTTACTTGAGTTGTCGTGTGGCTCCATATCTTTGTCATGGTCACCCACCTTATACTTTTATTAAGCGGAGGGCATGCTGGTCTAGAGAAGACTTCTTCACTTTTCTTTAATCTCACTTCTTTTAGCTTTTTTGCCCTTGGCCCTTTGGAACTCAAATTATACTCCTAGGCAAAGAGGGGTCTTTGCATGCAAAGGGGGTCACCAACTAGAAGTAATCCTTGCCTCCCTGGAGGAAATAAGCACAGAACATGTTGGTGACCTTCCCAAGTTAGAGGTGCCACAGTCAGCTTGAGACAGCAGGGGGCATACAGGAACCACAGTATGTCTGGGTTTGTTTACTATGTGGAAATAATCGGAAAGAACAAATATGACTAAGACCAGACTAGGTTGTTGCAACCCAACATTAAACACTGTGGGTAACTATTGGTGTGATTCGCCAAGATATTAAGTGTAGTAAGAGGCCACTTGTTCATTCCTGGCTGCTCAGCCCCAAAATAACCACATAGAAACCATATTAATTAAATCACTGCTTGGCCCGTTAGCTCTAGCTTCTATTTTTTTTTGGGGGGGGGCAGGGTTTCTCTGCATCTTTGGAAGCTGTCCTGGAACTAGCTCTTGTAGATCAGGCTGGCCTCGAACTCACAAAAATCCACCTGCCTCTTCCTCCCTGTGCTGGGATTAAAGGTGTACACCGCTGTAACATGAGCGGGGCCAGGCCTGCTTGTTTGTGTTTTCTGTACTCCCACCAGGTCCCCTCAACTGTTTAGCCCCAAAGAAAATCACACATAGGTCTCCATAAATTATAAGCTGATTGGCCCTTTATCTCTAGCCTCTCATTGGCTAACTCTCACATCTTGATTAACCCATTTTTCTGATCTGTGTTAGCCATGTGGCTCAGTACCCTTTTTCAGTGGGGCAGATCACATTCTGCTGCTTTGGTGATCTGGGTAGGAATGGAAGGAATCAACTTCCTCCTTCCCAGAATTCTCCTGTTCTCATTACATCATTTCTACGTCCTGTCTGGTTTTCCCACCTGTATTTCCTGCCTGGCCAATCAGCATTTATTTATAACGTGATTGACAGAATACAGACAATTCTCCAGCACACCAACACCACCCGACTAGCTCTAGGATAACTCTTATACTCTTACATCTTAATTTAATCCATTTCTATTAATCTATGTATTACCACATGGCTGTGGCTTACTGGCAAGGTTCAGCATCTGTCTCTGGCAGGGGTCTACATGACTTCTCCTGACTCCTTATTTCCCCTAGCATTCAGTTTAGTTCCCCCCACCTACCTCTATTCTGCCCTGCGCAGGCCCACGACAGTTCTTTATTAACCAATGGTATTCACAGCATACAGAGGGGAATCCCATATCAGTTAAGTTCTAGCAAAAACCTGTGGCTATGAGATCCTAGAATAGGCACTGTTCAACTCTACTCTAGAGGTAATGATAGCATATTCTGCATCTGTCCCTTTTATATCCCTGGATCAGCTTACTGACTATGTAGACATACCTGGAATGAACTACAAAAGACTCTTTATAGTGTGTATGTGAACAGTTTCTAAAGGTAGTGCCCAAAGCTTGACTTCCAGGAACATGTTAGATTCTGAAATGTATACATAGAAATGGAAAGCAGATGAAGGATCCTATTCATCACTAAAGTTCAGAGTGTTTCCTCAGCCAGAGATGAAGCACATGAAACTGTCAGAGATAATGTGTTCAACCAGCTGCTGAGGGTCAGAGAGGAAGAGAGTATGGTTACCATGCAACCATTGTTTTGTATGTTCCTAATGAAGCCGTGGTGGCTAATAGTCACGGAAGCAGTAACAAGCAGATTTTGTTTTCAAGCACACTGATGTTGTGTTCTCCCTGTCTCACCGAGGTCAACACTCCCCAGAAGACTTAATTGGCTAAGGTTGATGTTGTGTTCTCCCTGTCTCACCGAGGTCAACACTCCCCAGAAGACTTAATTGGCTAAGGTACAGTCCACACCATCTGAAAGAACAGGTAAAGACCACAGCAGTGAAAAAGTAGGCCACACCAGTCAGAAGAACAGAGACCCTATGTTACATAAAAGGCCAACCTGACTACCTGAAGGCCAGTGCCCAACATGGACAGAGACTCCCTACCAGATCAGGGGCCACTCTGGCCACTAGAAATCTGGGCCACAAAGACTAGAAGACCAAAAAGGAAACAGAAACCAAGAAAAAACAAAACACCATCCAACAAAGACAAACTCAGAAATCAGGCTTTAGACCTATAATCATACCAAAACCGGACACCTAAACACCACTGTAAAGTACAGTCAGCAATCACCAGGACAATATGGCATCACGAGATACAAGTTACCCTATGACAGCAAGACCTGAGTTTTCCAGGGCAGCTGAAACACAAGAAAATTATACTAAAAACATGTTTATGGGCCTTAGATGATAGATAATTATGGTCCTTAGAAGATGATAAAGAAAAAAAAAAGAAGATGATAGAGGTCCTTAAAGAGGAAATAAAAACCTCCCTTAAAAAAATTGAGAAAAAGACAACTAAAAAATTGGAGAAAATTAACAAATACCTGTCATGGGCCATGACATCAATGCAACAGGAAGCAATCAATAATTCAAGTGTCAACCCACCAGGTGAGTAACTCTCTGATGAAGGAATCTTCTTAGGCAAGGCTTATGGGACCACAGTCTCTCTAACTGGATTCTTCTGTCTGTAATTTTTCTCATGTACCACATATTTCTTCCCTAAAAAGTTATGGGTACTTTCCCCACTGCTTATGTGTTTATCTCATGTACATATTCCATCTAATGGGTACACATATAGCTGTGGGTGGCCGGAAAGATTATTTCTTCTTAAGACACATAATTTTAAAGAATAGAAATAATATTAGGATATTTTGCGTAGCCCAGTCTGACAGAAAAATTACAATATTTTCAGTTACAATGACAGTGTTTTACACATTTAGCTAGTTTTAGACCTCAGAACAAATTCAAAATAGACTAGTTGTCCTGCAAAATATACACAGGGTCAAATTCCCAAGTTTCTGTTTGTTGAACCAAAGTCAAGCTGATAACATTAAAATATAACTCCCAGCAACAATTGACTTTCTGCACATACTCCTAACCTCAAGGTTCAGTCATCTAACTGTTTATTGTTTAAGTCTTGAATTTCAATGCCACTCTCTATTAGGGAACATTGACCACTTAGTACTATGAGCTTACTTATTCACTGTCCGGTCAGTGTGACATCCCTAGCCTAAGAGAAATTGTGATTTTCTCATGCTTTATCAGAGTGGCTTGCACCCTGAATATGTGACTCATATATTGCCCAGTGTTTTGCTGTTGAAGGAGATGTGTGTAAGAAGAGATATGTAGAAAAGAGTTGTAACTGTGTGTACAGATGTGTGGCTGTGTAGAAGAGAGATGCAGCTGTCTGGAGAGATATACAGCTATGTGAAGATAGAGGTATTTTTTCCAAGATTCAGTAATAAAGTTACCATCAGAACACATGTGCTTTCTTCTGAATACCCCTCAGATACAAAAGTCTGGCCCTAGCCTCATTCATGGATTTTTTTTTTTCACATCATGGGTACAGTCTTGGACCAGACTCTCCCAAAGGCTGTGGATAAATACCTTAAAGAAAGCCAGGAAAACCAAGAAAAAAAACATATAGGTGAAACTATTCAAGACCTGAAAATTGAAAAGAAAGAAATAATGAAAACACAAATTGAGAAAATTATGGAAATGGAAAATCTGAGTAAGCAAGCAGGGACTATAGACACAAGCATCATGAACTGAATTCAAGAGATGGTTGAGAGAACAGCAGGTGTTGAAGATTTTACAGAAAAATATAGATTCATTAGTCAAAGAAAATGTTAAATCTAAAAATTTCCTAACACAAAACATCCAGGAAATCTGAAACACTTGAGAAACATCAAAACTAAGAATAATAGGAACAGAAGGAGAATTCCAGCTCAGAATTCCAGCAAGCATATTTAACAAAACCATACAAGAAAAATTTCTTAACCTACAGAAGGACATGCCTATAAAGGTACAAGAAACTTACAGAATATCAAATAGATTTGATCAGAAAAGAAAATGCCCCCACCACATAATAATCAAAACACTAGCCATACAGAACAAAGAAAGGATATTAAAAGCTACAAGAAAAAAATTCAAGTAACATATAAAGGTAGACCTACCAGAATCACATCTGATTTCTTCTAAAAGCCAGAAGAACTTTGTCTGATGACTTGTAGACTCTAAGAGACCACAGATGCCAACCCAGACAACTAACTATACCAGCCAAACTTTCAATCACTGTAGATGGAGAAAACAAGATAATTCAAGACAAAGTCAAATGTAAAAAATACCTATTCACAAATTCAGCCCTACATAAGAATCTAGAAGGAAAGCTATAACCCAAGGAAGTTAGCTACACCCATGAAAACATAGGCACTAATCTCACATGAGCAAAATCCAAAGAAGGGAAACACATACATACACACTACCAACAACAATAATAAGAAATAAACAGGAATTATTAATCACTGGTAATCATTTTCTCCCAATATCACTGGAATCAACTTGCTAATAAGAAGACACAGACTACCAGAATATGTATGAAAACAGATCCATTCTTCTGTTGCATATAAGAATGGACCCAAGAAACAAGCTGGTATAGTTATTATAATATCTAACAAAATAGACTTCAAACCAAAATTAAAGGGATGGAGAAAGACATTTCATTTTCATTGAAGACACTGAAGACATTTCATTTTCATTGAAGACATTGAAGACATTTCATTTTCATTGAAAGAAACAATGTTCATTGAAGGAAGCAATGTTCATTAAACAAGCAAAAAACACTTAAAAATAAAGCATACAATCTAGTATAAGATAAAACAAACAAACAAATTGGGAAACAGCAAAAAATATTTTAAAAAGAAGAACATAAAGACATAGAGAAATGCACACAAAGAAATCTCATGAAAGTCAAAATTTAAAGACCATAATATATAAGCAAAAGACCTGTAGAATTTTATAAAATGCTCAGTCAAAACATTATGAGTCCAAAAAATACCTTCCAAAAATATCATTGAGTTCAGCTTTTGTTAGTTATCTATTGTTGTATATAGGTGTTGCCCTTAAGTGTGGCTTTTATATCCAGTGACATGTCTGTTGGAGAAAACTAATTTTTCCTTTGCAAGCAGTTGTCAACTGGAGATAGGTTCTGGATCAGGAATGTGGGCTTGCATTCACATCCTGTCCTGGTGCTGGAACTCCATCTGGCTGAGACACATATTTCTGTGAATTCATATGTGCATCAGTTCTGTTGTGTCTGGAAGGCTTTGTTTACTTGGCATCCTCTAGTTCCACTGACTCTTACAATATTCCTTCCTCTTTTGCAATGTTCTCTGAGCCCTGAGTCGAGGGATTTGATGGAGACATCCCATTTAGGACTGAGTGCTACAAGTTCTCTCATTCTCTGTGTATTGTCCAGCTTTATTTCTATCTGCTGTAGGAGGAGGCTTCTCTGATGATGACTGAGCAAAACACTGATCTATAAAAATGTTACTAGTCATTTTATTGCTGTATTTCTTTAGTAGAATAGTAGTATTTGTTTTCTCCTTGGTCCCTGGCCTATCTAGTCTCAGGTTCTTGGGCACCATAGAAGCGTCAGACATGGTTTCCATCTCCTTGAGTCCATTTTAAATCTGATTGTATAATGGAGCACTGCTCCTATCCATTTTGAATATATACCATTGCACCAGCATATCATAAAGACAGCTCACCTATGTATATTAAAGAGTTTTCAGATAGTAAATGCAGTCCAGGGAGCCAACCTCCAGACTGCCTAGGGCTCAAAAGGAATCCACAGCATTTGTATAGCTAAGTCTTTTCTTTCTGAGGAGGTTTAGAAAAAAATACCCAAACACTCTGCTCTTCCTTCTTTATTCTCTGTACTTCTTTTGCATCCTGTATTCCTTCTCTCATTCTTGATGTTTTCGAACCCTATTTTTATTTTTGATGTTTCCCTTCTAATTCTCTCATTTTGATGTTTTCACTCTAGTAATTTTAACTCCTCCTTAGCCTCATTTGTTCTCTCTCCCTTCACTCCTTATATATCCCAGCAAAAATCTTTCAGGCAATGCAGAAGTCACAAAGGGGTTATATTCCAATAGCCATGTTGACAGTTCTTTCCCCCTATATTCTCCCAGGAAGGGGAAAGGCAATTAAAATTAACTCACAACTATGTAAATATTTTGAACTAATACCCTACAATCAAAAGTCATAAATTTTGAATTTGCTTCAGACCCTAAAGATACCTGGGGAGTGCCAAGTCTCAGGACCTGGAAACACACAGAATGTTATAAACCCTCTAGTTCATGCTCACGTAAATATTTCTGATATACAGTAATTTTTTTTAGTATTAGCTTCAGTTGGCACTCCCAAGATACACTGGCACCATGACACTTTAACTCTCATAATGTACCATTTGCTCTGTGTGTGACCACTGACTATGTAAGCAGAGGCCGCTTATTCTTTTCCAGTTGCTATAACCCAAATAATCACACAGAAAATATATTAATTACAACACTGCTTGACCAGTGACTTGAGTGTATTTCTAGCTATCTCTTACATCTTGAATTAACCCATTTCTATTCATCTGTGTATTGCCATGAGGCTGTGGCTTACTGGGTAAGGTTATGGCTATAGTGTCTCCCTCCTTCACCAGCTACATGGTATCTCTTTGACTTTGCCTACTCTCTCACCCTATCTCTGTTCTCATTTCCCACATGGATTTATTCTGATAATTCATTGGCTCAAATAGCTCTATTCATCAACCAATAAAAAGAAGACATATACAGAAGGACATTCAACATCATCTCCCCTTTTCTGTCTAAATAAAAAAGAAGGCTTTATCTTTAACATAGTGAAATTACATATAACAAAACAGGTATCAAACAAGAATTACAGGTACAATATTTAGTCCATTTACATTTGGCAAATTAAGAAAAATACTCTATCATCTATCCTATCCTTGAGTCTAAAGTTTTATATTTAATGTATCTTTCATAATACCTAAGAAAAACTATCACTATAACTTCTGTCTTCAACTCTTTAAAGACCTTTGAAGGATATAATATTACCTAAGTAAACAGGAAGTTCATTGTAAGCAACTTCCAAAGTTCTAGAATTGACAGAGACATCTCACTGACTGGGCAGTCACCAAAAGATCTTCTGTAACACTGAGGCATCTATCTTCAGTCTGCAGGCCCATGGTATCCAGCAGACTTTTCCATTAAGCAGGAAATTTGAAGATCTGTTCTCCCTTGTAATGGCAAACTTCATCTGTTGTTTTCTTCTGTGCCCTGCAGAATGTCTGGCAGTTGCTTGTGTGAAACAGGAACACTGATGGATCATTCCATCTTTTGGAAAGTTCTGAAGTCACTTTTCTGTGGGTCCTGCATGTCCAGTTCATACAGCATACCATCAAGCAGTCCAGGCAAGAGCATTTTCTTGCCCAAATGACTAGCCTTGTCACATTGAAGGCAAATTTCATAATGAGTTTCTTCAATGCCCATCAACCTCTCCGTAGTAAGTGGTGCTGCCAGATGTAGACATGTCTCACTATCAAGAAAAGTCGAAGTTCTTAAAATATTTTAAATGCCATATCCCATAATTCTTTGAAGTGTTTGACGATCATCTATCCAAGTGAAACATATCTCTGCATATCTAAAAAACCTAACCAACATGGCCTAAGGTTTTGATTATTATTGATGACTCTCTATTAAAAGAATCAAAATCCAAGAATTAGTAGGTCCCAGAAAGGAGGTAAGACAATAATGAAGATGACTAGTCACAAATCCTATTTGTGAAGTTAAGGTAGAAAGTTTCTCAAACCCATGTAGCTTAACTGTAAATACATCCAAGACAAGAAGCCTTAAAATTCTTTAATTTAAAAATGAGTAAGCAACTTGATGTGCTATACTTTGCTGATACCCATGGGTGTCCTGTCTCTCTCTGAACAGAAATAAAGGATGATTTGAATGAAGGCAGGGTCAAATGGGATGCAGTCAGGAGGGAATAGGAGGAGGTGAGTAAGAAGAAACTGTGATTGGGATGCAAAATAAGTAAATTAATTAAAGAAAAATGAGTAAAAAAAGAATCTATCTGGGATACATTATAGATCAAATGCTAAATAATTAAAGAAACATTAAAACCTGTGAGGAAAAACATCAACTCATAAGAGTCAACCATCATAATCATATCAGTCCACCAAGAAGAAATTCAAAACAATAGAAAATATGGAAATAATAATTTACAAGGATTAAAAGTTAATAACTATTAGCAATGGTAACTATACACTATTGTTGTCCATTGAAATCAATGTAGATATTAAAAGCTTCCAAGATTAATATTAACAAGAAAGTTATAACTAACAAATAGCATTATAGAAGAAAGTTAATATACTCCTACCACAGAGGAGGAAGAGAGTCCCAACGATGATAGCAAAGAAGAGAATAAATTTGGTAATTGGCAAGGTTGATGAAGCAATAATAAATAGGATGGAGGGTTGCAGAGATAGCTCAGTTGTTAAGAGCACTGGTTGCTGCTCTTCCAGAGGACCCAGGTTCAATTCTCAGCACCTTCATGGCAGCTCACTGTAATTCCAGTTCCAGGAAATGTAACACCCTTCCACAGAGAAATGAGCACACGAAATAAAAAAAAAAATTAAAGAGAGAGAGAAGGGGGAGAGAGAGAGAGGGAGAGAGGGAGAGCGAGAGAGAGAGAAGATGTAACAAATTAAATCTAATTCCATAAATGAGAAAGCCCCTAAGATCCATAGACAAGACTGAAGGAACAAACAATTTATGAGCCAACAAGAAAAACAGCCAACAAAATTAGAGCAAATACCTCTAAGTTGAAACTTACTGTAAATGTTTTTAATTCTTCAATTAAAAGATTTAATGTGGCTGATTGAAGTATGGGTGTGAAGGGGCAGGGAGAGACTCTGGAGGGACTTGGGGGAGTTATATGATTAAAATATATTTAAATTTAAAAATTGTTTTAAGTAATAAAAATATAGAAAAAGGCAAACTTATCAAATGATTACAAACCAAAAACTAAA
>NC_022036.1:5513339-5514522 GCF_000317375.1 Microtus ochrogaster
CCATCTCTCCAGCCCCCTGATCTTCTGTTCTTAAGCAAGTGGCCTGCCCTGGAGTGTGGTTGGTACACTCAATGACATTTCACTGAAGAAACTGAATTTTCCCTTTCCCAGCAGGCATCACTTATAAATAGCTTCCTGGGTAGAGGTGAGATGCTGTGTCCCCTTTCCACTGTCTATACTGGGACCTTGTTTGTTTTGGTCAAGTTGTAGTAAACACACACACACACACACACACACACACATACATACACACATGGACACACATAATACACATATTGGAGTTAAGTATCAAAAGCAACACATTTTTGTGAATAGGTGTTGGTGTTTTGTGTATAATTGTTGATATTTTATTTCCTAAGTCATCTTATTACTCCAGGTTGCATGTTAGTAATCCTTGATGTACTAGTATATAAGTCAAGGTTCTGTAATGGATCAGACCTGATAGAATGAATATATTCATATCAAAGGGGGATTTATGAGAATGGGATACAGGCTATGGTCCACATATTCCAGTCATGGCTGTTTCAAGTCAGAAAGGCTAAGAATCCTGTAGGGGTTTATTTCAAGAGAACTGATGTCTCAGCACCTCCAATGTACAATTGATTCTAAAGGGTTACTTAGATGGATACTGGTTTTGAATTTATATTGTACTCTTGGCTTAGTTACAGTTTATGATTAAAATATATTTAAATTTAAAAATTGTTTTAAGTAATAAAAATATAGAAAAAGGCAAACTTATCAAATGATTACAAACCAAAAACTAAAAATATGTTATGGAATTTAATATGGTATTAGAGAATAATAATATGTTACTTACGTGAAAAATGGATGGAAGTTGAGATTTTCGTGTGACTGAAAGAAGCAAGTCTGAAAATCTCAAATATTTCACTGCTTACTAGTAAGATGAAGGTATATGTGAAAGTCGATTGGAGATAATTGGGACGGAGAAGGTGCCAAGGGATAACTGTGAGGAGACAAAGGATGGTATATAGGGAGGATCAATATGAGATGTGGACAATAATATACACTCTTGAAGATGCCACAGTTAGAGCCACAATATGGTTCACTAATTATAAAATTTTAGGGGCAAAAAGGAAAAGAAATTTGGTAAGGTCATAAAAATTAGGCATCAGCAGAACATCAGTGTCTCTCTGGGCTTAAACCAAAGAAGTAACAGAATAGC
>NC_022036.1:5516566-5520089 GCF_000317375.1 Microtus ochrogaster
TCAAGTCAGAAAGGCTAAGAATCCTGTAGGGGTTTATTTCAAGAGAACTGATGTCTCAGCACCTCCAATGTACAATTGATTCTAAAGGGTTACTTTAGATGGATACTGGTTTTGAATTTATATTGTACTCTTGGCTTAGTTACAGTTTCTATTGCTGCAATAAAGTATTATAATCAAAATATAAGTTGGAGAAGAAAGAAATTTTTTAGCTTATACTTAAATTTAACAGTTCATCCTAGAAGGGATTCAGGGCAAGAGATCAAACAGGGTGTTTGTTGGAGCCCATAGAAGTGGTCCCACTCCATCTTGACATAGGTCAGAGACTTTGAGCTTTTTATTGTCCCTACAAGGACAAACAACAATATGTGGCCTAAGATGAAGTTGTTGTACTTGCTAATAGAATGTTTTGTCTAAGGTGTAATTACTGGATGTTTTTATTCAAATAAAAGGATGTTTGACTTAGGGCATAGTTATTAGATGTTTTGCATGTTAAGGAACTAATCACTCTTGTTTGTTCCTTGTATCATGATTAAAAATGTCCTTTTGCCCTCTGCTTTGCCTTGGGGTATAAAAGGACTATGAAAAATAAACTTGGGGTGAATTTGGTATTCACTGGAATGCTTTCCTGACTCTATCTTCAGTCTCTTTTATTTTTTCCCTTAATCCATACTCAAGAATATAGACAGGTAGCTGTACCGAGACAGGTATTCATCTGAAGCAAGAGCTGATGCAGAGGCTGTGGAGAGGTGCTTGTTACCGACTTGCTCCTCATGACTAGCTCAACCTGCTTTCCTATAGCACCCAGGACCACCAGCAGTGGGATAATATCACTCACAATGGGCTGGGTCCTCTTCCATCAATCACTAGTTATGAAAATGCCTCACAGGCTTGCCCACAACCTTATCTTATGGAGGCATTCCCTCTCAGATGACTTTAGCTTGTGTTAAGCTGACATAAAACTATGCAGCACAGCTCTCAAGAAGTGGGTTACAATAGCAGTGAAGCAGGGATTCAGATATTATAGGACATGAAAATGTGTCAGTGAGTGTGAGAGCAAGCAGGAAATAAGCATAAACTTCCTTCTTCTATATCCTTTCGGCTATAAAGTTTGAGCTAGACCTAAAGTGGGTTTTTCCAGCTCTCCAATAAATAAAATTTCTCATTGCTCTACACAAATGCACGGGTATGGTTTTATCAACAACACATGAAGTCAAATTGACAACCGTGATTAGCCAACAGTACCCATATGCTCGTGTAAGTTTAGTTTCCTCGTCTGTCAAAGTGAGCCAAGTCTTTCTTTCATGTATCAGTATTAGGCCTGTGGATTATTTTGTTTCCTCTCTGTGTTACCTCTTTTTGAGTTATTATTATTATTATTATTATTATTATTATTATTATTATTATTATGCAGTCATGTAACATGTTCCTGCATTGCTCCTCTCCTTCAAGTTCTGGAATGCAGTTTTACCATCTGACCTAGGAATTCCAAGTAATTCCAGATACTTTAAATCCTAGAGAGTTCTCATTTAGCTTTACATGTTGACAAAATCACTTGAATAAATAAAATCCCCAAATGACGTGGACATTCCATTCAGTTTCCCCCTCTATTCCAACTGTCACAATTGTCACTAAACTTCTCCCACATCACTCTGTATGTTCAGTACCATCAGTAGTTTCTAAAGAACTTAAATCATGATCTCACCTCCAACATATATTTGCTGTATCAGCAGTCAGTGGGGAGAAAAGCATCTGATAGGAAGGATCCTCCAATTGGATCTCATAAATAGGCACGAGCTGACACACCATCAGGTACTGCCCTTATATGACTGCTTTATATCATAGTAAAATTAAAACTGAGTCTTAGGCATGATTAAGATAAAAAATAAGAGTCATCATTGACTAAGCACAACATTGTAATCTTGTTACACATATAGTATCATTTTCTATAAACCTCCCATTTTTACCTGTATTTCATCCTTGTTAAGAAAGCATGTTGACCATTGTCAAAAGCTATTCTATTCTTCAAAATGAGTGTAGACTTCTAGCACAAGTGGTTTATTGTAGAATATGGGTTAGTTTTGTTTAATATAGATATCCAGGGCAGTATTGATGATCCTTAGTATCTTTATGGTCTATTTTTACATTATGATTTATATTCTCTCTATTTTCCTTGGAGGCCTTAATATGACATGACTATGAGAGGCAAATATCTTCAAATTGAGATCAAAGTAGAGCATTGTACTCATGTAATTATCTGCTCCACTAATAAAGTAAGACACTTGCTACTCAGATCTCACCTCTTCCCTTCCACTGTGTCTAAAATCCATGAGCCAGGTTAAAAAGCAGATATCTAAAACCCACACTTGTTCAGAACTCCACCTCTTTTATTAACAACATTGATGTTCCTGTGCCTGTCTAAGGGCTCTTAGGTTTTCATTTCCTATTAAATAGATTGAGGACAAGTTAGAGTAAAGAAATTTAGAGACCATTGATAGACTCTTCAGGTGTAGGGGTTTTCATAGACACCCACTACCTAACTCAACTAGATTTTCCTGAAAATTACTAAAATAAACTGATTTTAGCAAAGTATTTCTAAGCCATCCATAGAATCTTTCTTTTCTAACATCCATGAATTTCGTATAGTACAGCAAAGCTGCATAACAAATTGACTACCACTGTTTCTTCCATTATAGCATTCTTTTTATCAATAAGCTATTTCCTCTTCTATTCCCCGAGAATATGATTTTTCTTCACACCTGTGGGTCTCCTGCTGCCAAGAAGGCCTAAGAACACAGGTAATGGAAGTGAGAATGTAGGAAGAGGGAATGTTTGTATTTTCTCAGTAAGAAGTAATTAGTCCAAACCCTACTTCAACAAGCAGCCTTCTTGTTTATAAGAGGTTTATAAGAGTAGGACCCCTTCAGTGCTTATCACTTTGGCCATGATGGTATTGTGGTAGCTTCTGGCCCTGGGTATTGTGGGAGCTGCTAATGGGTTCCATGCAAGTCTGGCCCTATCATTTCAATTAAATGGAATATATGAACTCTATTTTCCACCACACTCAGCTCACTTCCCTTCCCTCCAGCAGTCAGATTTACCTTTGGTATCCTACTTCCAGCAGCTATAATCTCTCTGGCCTTTGTGTTCTCACTTTGCCATGAGTCCACACTCTCCAAAATTCTTTGTCGCTAGAAAGCTGCTCAAGGAGAGGTTCCACAAAATGAACTGGCGAGAACATTCCTCCACTGAAGCAGCTCTGGAAATCCTTCATCATAGGTTCTATTAAGGGAAATGTGCCTGAAGTCATCTGGAACTAATTCACCATAAGTCTCACCCTTAGTAATTCTGATGAAAGTGTCTCATGTGTCTTATATATAGGGGTCAAAGTTTGCAGATGATTTTAATATTACCAGGATCCTGTCAAAGTTAATAACTACTGTTATACTGGCAAGCTTCTGGGCCCTTATTTCTTTGGACTAACTTTGCTTCCTAACACCTCTCCTTTCTGGCCTCATTGTACACA
>NC_022036.1:5520969-5528286 GCF_000317375.1 Microtus ochrogaster
TCTCTATACTTTCTATGTTTTATTATTTTTATGTGTCTTCCTTTCCTTTGCTTACATTTTTTTTTCAATTTCCATGCCCCTACCCTGATAAGAAGTATTTTTGTCAAGGCTGATCCTCAACAAATGGTGATGACAACATCACAGGAGGATCCGTCTGTCT
The DNA here is from genome assembly GCF_000317375.1 of Microtus ochrogaster. Classification (NCBI taxonomy): domain Eukaryota; kingdom Metazoa; phylum Chordata; class Mammalia; order Rodentia; family Cricetidae; genus Microtus; species Microtus ochrogaster. Next base: position 5,521,130 of record NC_022036.1, read on the forward strand.
AGAGAACTTGGTCTCTTACCAGGTGTCCTTGAACTCTGGCCATCACTTACATGGAGGCTTCATCATCCATGACCAGTGAGTGAGTGGTGTCTGTGGCTCACGGCTACAAGACATAGTGATGGTTTCCAGACTGCAGTGCCCAGGAGTGGGGCATCTTTACAACAAGCATCAGTATGGGCAATTAACAAAACTGTAGGAGAGAAGGGAAAGAGAAGTTGCTGGCAGCAGTTAATAGTTACGGTGTTTGGGTGAACATAGGCCCATAGAAGGATGGTTCAAGCACTGTTAAAGAAACATAAAATAGGAAGAAGAATGTACCACTAAAAAAGAGAATTACTGGTCATTGTCTGTTGCAAAGAGATTTTCCCTTTTTTGAGGGGTGAAAACTAAACTTACCTGTGGGCATAAGGAGAAAATTTATTCTTAAGCTGTTTACTCCACTACAGGGTCATCAGAAACAATCCACTATGCAGTGAAAGAATAAAGGAAAACTAATCTCAGTTTTCAGAGGAATGCTTCAGGTATCATCTATGAAGAAGTCACTTCTCTTCTGAAAAAGAGATAACAATATCTGTTATCTGCCTTTCATGAGATGAGGGCAAATATGGTACAAGAGTGATGCAACCATAATGGTCTCGTCAGAATATTCCAATCTAGAGTATGACATCCATGCTCAAATTTTAAAATAGTTGATGTATGAACTTAAAAACCTTAACCTCACTCTGTAAAGACCACTTAATCAACTTTGAAACACAGAATGGTATGTCCATAGATGACTATAATCTACAGCATGAAATACACATACGGAAAAAGAAATATACTGTTTCCAAAATCGAAATGCAATTATTTGAATTGGGACTATGAGAATGTTTTAGAGAAATACACAAAGCAATTTTATATATGAACTAATATCAAAGGAATAGCACAGACTTTCAAATAGAGTGTAAACAGTTGGTTTAGCAAATATACCTACCAAATTATCTCAGTCTAGAATATGATGTGATGGTTATGATCAGCTGTAGTCTTCTTAATCTATGATTCCTGATATCCTGAAGAAATCTGATCTCAGTTGATAAATAGGAGCACAAAATATTAAGTGGTTAAACATTACACTTTATCTATAGGGCACAGTTTTGTTGTACCCTTCAATATTTCTTTACAGCTAACATAGTAAGAACAATCAACCTGAACATCCCTGTAGCTAAAAAGATTTTCCAAATACTATTGAGGAAAATACCTTTGTGAGCCACCTGGCCAGTGTATGGTGGAATGTATATTAGAACAAATACCTGACTCTCCTTCAAACTGTTGTTTTATGAATATTTCACCGCATGAAAATGAGACAAGAGCATGCTAACTACACTACAGATAATTTTCTTACTATGCAGGCTAACTATAATGTGATCCTCACCCTCTTTATTGTGGAAATGGTCACCCTGAACATGGGCAACATCATTCAGTGTGCTGTGATACAAATTGTATTATTAAATACCCGCTTGCCATGTAGGATTGTGTGGTATATCTGTTGTAATATGCAGATAACTGGTTTCATTTTACTAGAGACATATGCTGGCGTATTGTCACTCTAAATCTGTGCAGATATCCCCGTGATGGCCATAACTACTAATAAATGTATAATTAAAAAATCATCCTCAGTCAGTGGTGACTCTTCTTAAATTGAATCCATTTTTTGACTTTAATCTTCCACAACACTCAATTTCCATTTTACTGTGGCACAAGCTAGTCATAGAAGGGATGTGTGCCAGCTGTGTGTCAGCTGTGCCTAATAATGTCACCCAATTGGAGAATCCTTCCTGTCAGATGCTTTTTTTGCCATAGGCCCTAGATAGACATCAAGAAATAATTATTGGAGGTGAGATCATTGTTGATTTCTATGAAAAGTAGCAATGATTGTGGTCTTAAACAGTAATGCTGGAGGAGCTTAGCTAAAATCTTGGCTATTATGTTTGAGGGGTTAAACTGATTGGAAGGCAGAAGAGTGGAACTCAGAAGAAACTACAAGATAAGTCATCATGGCATTGATAGCATTTGTTGTGGCCCTATTAATGGCTTGGCAGGGTGAGCTTCACACATGAAGAGCCATTCAGAGTTGTCATTTCGGCACCTCCTCTCCTTCATTTGCTCCTGGGCTCATACCTACGTGGAAGGACTGTTGTGTTGCCATGTCTGTCCGGTTGTTCCAGCTATTCACATACTTTCACTTTTCACAAACACGATAGTGGGAGGAGTTTAGAAAAGATTGATTTGGAGGGGTTCTTTTTCACCTGAGAAGTTATCTAAAACTGGCATGCTGCTCCAAGGCCATAGGAAAACAGAAAAATTGTTAGGGCATGTGAGACTGGCTGCAGGTAGTAGCTAAATGTTCTGCTGACAATCAAATCAGAGGTCCTAATGGGACAAAATACACACTCATTTTTCTTGGAACATTTGTATTTTTGGAAGAACACAAACTCAGAATTTATATATAGAATTTATATAGTTTCCCTAATAGTGCACTGTTTCTTGCCACACTGTGTAAAGGGCATCATCCAAATACAGGAGAGTTTCTGGACGTGGAGTGTGAAGTCCAGATTGCTCCTGGCATGTTCCTCTGAAGTGGATGTCTTTTGGAATGTTTGTTGAGGAAATGTGGCTGTTTACAGTTTGCACATGTTTATTTTCATATTTAGACTACTCTCCAATTTTCTCAGATCACCTTAGTCACAATTCATTTTTTTCTTCTTTTATTCTACTATACTCTCACTTTCTAATTACAGAACATTTTCCCCTTTAATCTCAACTCTGTTATCCATTATTTTCCTTAGCCTACTAGTTATTTCATGTCACAATTTTATTTTATCTAATGAGATTTCCTTCCTGAATGTGATACTCAATATTCCTCTATTCTGTATAGTGTAGAAATCCTTTTTGTTTTTCTCTCCCAATAGTGACATATTAGTAAATATTTCTGATCATAAGGTGGTTCATTGGTAGTCACATAATTTTAGATATATTCTTTCTATACCACTTGAAGTGTCTGACCTTGAAAGTAGAGGGTTGGTTTTGAACTGCATAGAAACTGTGCAAGGGAGACTTGAGGTAGCATTCTTGCTGATAGGCTTGGCAAACCAAGTTGGGAGGAGGCAAACTTCTCCCATCAGTAGAGTGCCTTGAGAACAAAGAGCCTAAGTGCAAAGAGGTCCTAATGGGACAAAATACACACTCATTTTTCTTAGAACATTTGTATTTTTGGAAGAACACAAACTCAGAATTTATAGTTTCCCTAATAGTGCACTGTTTCTTGCCACACTGTGTAAAGGGCAACATCCAAATACAGGAGAGTTTCTGGACGTAGAGTGCGAAGTCCAGATTGCACTGTAGTTCAAAGGCTCTGATTAGGTTGTGGTTTGTCTTCTGATGAGGTGTTTTTACATATTATATTACAACAAGAGTTATTCCCACAATACCGAGCTTTTTGTTTAGATTAGGTAGGGCACGAAGCCCTTGAAATTAGTTGCAACCAAGTGACTAGTTTATGAAACTATTTTCATGTATTATGGGAACCTAGTTTGAATCGTGATTTGAGTATTATAAAAAGAACACTGGCTTTGCAATAAGGTATGCAGTTGTACCTCCTATTCTGCATCCCCTGTGTCCTGATTTCTGTGGCACTACCCAGGGTCATCTATAACTGAGGAGGTTGGGGAAGGGTCCCCAACACTTGAAAGCATGAATGACATAGCAATTTTTATGTTCTAGGTCATTCAGGGTTTTATCTATTTAAATGTTTTATTCAACATATAGTGCTAAATGAGAACTGAAGGTTTTAAAATATCAAGAATAATTTGGGATTCCCAGGAGAGATGCTGATAATGGTGAATCCTCTTTGGCACATCAGCCAGGTTAACAAATGACTGTCTACATTCTATATGTTGAAGAAGCAAAACAATGCAGGAACCACGTGACAAGGCTGCTAAAGTATACAAAGACAGGTATCACAGAGAATAAACAGAAGAGTCTACAGGCATGACACTATTCAATGCAGCAGAGATTTGTCTCAGTTGAGAGATGAAGAAACTAACTAAACATCAGTGGCTGGATCTTTAGGATCATGGCTAATCATGGATGTCAACTTGAATTTATGTGTTGTCAACTACTATCATATCCATGAAACTTTTTAATGTGAATGAGAAAATTTTTTTATTATATAATTGGAAAAACCCACTTTAGGTCTGGGTCACACATTGTAATGGCAGCCCACTTAAGGGACAAGGAAGAAACAGGCATGTACTTATTTTCCTTTTTTTTTTTTGCTACATTCACTGGCAAGTTGACTTATCCTATAATATTCCAAGGCATTGCTTCACTTGTATTAAAACCTACTTCTTGAGATCTGTGCTGGTTAGGTAAAGCTGTAAAAACATTTTCTTAATTAGAGATTGATGGAGGAAAAGCCAGTCCATTGTCAGTGAAGTAAGCACTGTGCTTCTGGTCCCAGGTTCTATAGGAAATCAGACTGAAAAAGTCATGAGGAACAAGCCAATAACAAGCACCACTTCATGGCTTCTGCATCAGCTCATGCTCCAACTTCCTTCCCTGCTTTATCTCCTGCTCTGATTTCTTTCCTTCGAGGATGAATAGTAAAATAGAAGTATAAAGCAAACAATTTCTTTCCTCTCCAACTTGCTTTATGATCATAGTGCTTTATTATACCAATAAAAACTGTAGCTATGTTGGGATTCCAACATAGCATCAAAACCAGTAACTATGGAAGAGCCCTCTTGGCTCAATTGCAGGTACTGAGATATCAGTTCTCATGGAGTGACTCACTATAGAATTCTTGCCCTCTCTGACTTGAACAATCATGATTGGATTACCTGGACCACAGGATTGGATAATCTTTTGGGGGGTGACTTCTGCTGGGTTCCTAACCCAGTTTGTACATTCTAGCGTAGGAGCACGAAAATTGAAATTATTAGGTTATAGGAACATAAATATAGGAGAAACAAGAGATAGAACCATAGAATAGCATCAGGAGGTACATCTAAAGAATACTGAGCCAGGCGATGGTAGCGCACGCCTTTAATCCCAGTACTTGGGAGGCAGAGGCAGGCAGATCTCTGTGAGTTCGAGACCAGCCTGGTCTACAGAGCTAGTTCCAGGACAGGCCACAAAGCCACAGAGAAACCCTGTCTCGAAAAACAAAACAAAACAAAAAAATCAACAACAACAAAAAAGAATACTGAAAGCTGCCCATATTTAATTTCCATTTGAAAAATACCCCTACCCCAAAAGGTAGGAGTAAGATAAAAACTACATTAACATGATACAAGGAAATGAACAGACCTGTCGAGAGATTATGTGCTACATTCTTAGTTAAACATTCTGTTGCTAGAACAAGTAAAACTCATACTCTAGACCAAATATTCCGTAGGCAAACTACTCCATGAATGGAACCCACTGTTATTTCCCTAAGGGAAATAGGAACTTAGTTGATTTCTTAATTTTTTTTTTTTAAAGGTAGACAGAGATCGGCTTCTTAATACTCAAAATACAAAGTCTGGATATTAGCCATACCTGTTGACAATAACCTTGGGTGCTTTGGGAACTCCTCTAATCAATAGCCTTTATGATACCAGCCTGCTTGGGCATGATCTCTTGTATTATAAATGCTGATGTAAAGCTTGAGCAGTCTCCCTCTCTCAGCTGCTTGGTTTGTTTCCTGTTTCTTGCTTGTGGAGAGGACTGTGATCTGTGAGTCTACCCCCATATAAAGAACCCTTTATTATACCCATCTACATCTAGCATCCCACATAAATACCAAGCCCACGCCTATCACTGCCGTCCAAAAGGCCCAGAAGGTCTCCCACTTCCTACCACTTGGCTTGATTTCACTTACTAAGTGTTTCTTTGTTTTTTGCTTTTTCTGGCCAAAACACTGCCACATCAGGGCTACCTTTGGAGAGCCTACCCCATGGTTACTTGGCAATTTCCAGCCATTTCCCTGCCTGCAGTGACTTGCACGGCTATTTGTGTTCCCCGTTCACAAGCTATGGGTTTCTTGATATTCTAGCCATCAAATCTCTCTCCCTGTATGGAGTTGATTTAATTGTTCTTAATTTTTCAAACAAAGCATATTTGCTAGTATTTAAGCAGGCACAATGTGGAGCCGAGTGGGACCTTTCAAACCACCATTGGTGGCAGCATCTCTCCACCAGGTGGCTGCAACTGCGACACCTGCTGGCCAATACAGATTATTACACCTACTACAATTTAATGAAATCTCATAATGAAGGGAAGTTTAACTGATTAAAAAATAAATGAATAGGCAGACGCGGCGGACCCCGGCGCTACAGCGTCTGCCTGACTCAGCTTCTTTCTCCCAGCATTCTGTTCTGTCTACTCTGCCTATCTAAGCTGCTGTCCTATCAAAAGGACGAAGGCAGTTACTTTATTAAGCAATAAAAGTAACACATAAACAAATGACCCTCCTCCATCACCCAGCCATGCCAGTTATGGGACCACCACAGATGCTGTGAGTTCTATGGGGCATTTCCTACTGTTTGCCCTGAGTTCCAGTTCCTCCCCTCTCCAGTTTCCTCCTCTAACCCAATCGCTACAATTGGCACTTCTCCCATATTACTGTGTAAATCCAGAACCATCAGTAGTTTCAAGAGAACTCAAATAGATCTCACCTCCAATATATATTTCCTATATGTACAGTCAGTGGGGAGAAAATCATCTGATATGAAAAACCCTCCAATTAGGTCTTACATATAGGCACACGTTGATATAGCATCCGGTACTATCCTTCTATGGGTGGTTTATACAAAAGTAAAATTAAAACTGAATCCTAGGGATGATTTTTTATTCATTATTTTTATTGAGATCTACATTTTTCTCTGCTCCCCTCCCTTCTTCTCCCCTCCCTCCTTCAAGCCTCTCCCAAGGTCCCCATGCTCCCAATTTATTCAGGAGATCTTGTCTTTTTCTACTTACCATGTATATTAGATCTATGTATGTTCCCTGGGATTGTGATTTGTGGGCTGGTTTTCTTTGCTTTATGTTTAAAAACCACTTATGAGTGAGTACATCTGATAATGGTCTATCTGGGTCTGGGTTACCTTACTCAAAATGATGTTTTCTAGCTCCACCCA
>NC_022036.1:5528772-5530613 GCF_000317375.1 Microtus ochrogaster
AGATTCCTCTGTTGAGAGTTCTCTGTTCAGGTCTGGACTCCATTTTTTATTGGATTATTTGCTCTTTTGATGACCAATTTATTGAATTCTTTGTATATTTTAAAGATCTCTGTCTGATGTGGGGTAAGTGAAGATCTTTTCCCATTCTTTAGGCTGTAATTTTGTCTTGTTGAGCATGTCCTTTGCTTTACAGAACCTTTACAGTTTCAAGAGATCTTATTTCACTCATGAACATTGAAAAAAATACTCAATAAAATACTGGCAAATCAAATCCAAGCACACATCAGAACCATCATCTACCATGTGGTCGACTTCATCCCAAAGATGCAGGAATGGTTCAACATATGAAAATCTGTCAACATAATCCACCATAGAAACAAACTGAAAAATAAAAACCATATGATCATCTCATTAGATGCCGAAAATGCTTTCAATAAAATACAACATCCTTTCATGATAAAGTTCTTGGAGAAAACAGGGATGCAAGGAACATACCTAAACATAATAAAGGCAATATCCAGGAAGCCAACAGCCAACATCAAACTAAATGGAGAGAAACTCCCAGCACTCCCACTGAAATCGGGAATGAGACAAAGTTGTCCACTCTCTCCGTATCTATTCAACATAGTTCTTGAGGTCTTAGCTAGAACAATCAGACACTGAAAGGAGATCAAGGGGATATAAATCAGAAAAGAAGTCAAACTCTCACTAATTGCTGATGATATGATAGTTTACATAAGTGATCCCAAAAATTTTACCAAGGAACATTTACAACTCATAAACACATTCAGTAATAAAGCAGGATACAAGATTAACTAAAAAAAAATAGTAGTCCTTCTGTGCACAGATGATAAAAGGTCTGAGAAAGAAATCAGAGAAATATCACCCTTCACAATAGCCACAAATAGCATAAAATATCACGGAGTAACTCTAACCAAACAAGTGGAAAACTTGTATGACAAAAACTTTAAATCTTTGAATAAAGAAATTGAAGAAGACACCATAAAGTGGAAAGACCTCTCATGCTCTTGGATAGGTAGAAGTAGCATAGTAAAAATGGCAGTCGTACAGAAAGCAATCTACAGATTCAATGCAATGCCGATTAAAATCCTAGGGATGATTTAAGAAAAAAAATTAAGATTCACCTTTGACTGAGAACAGCACTGTACCCTTATTACACATAATAGTAGTATTTACAAATCTTACATTTTTACCTGTACCTTACCCTTATTCAGATATCCTGCTGAACATTGCCCAAAGCCATTCTATTCTTGAAAATGAATATAGAGTTCTAGCAAAAGCTGTTTATACTAGAATATACTAGTGTAGGGGAGACCCAGCCAATCACTTTGCTTGTAGGGTGGGGTCCCCCAAGGATATTTTTTACTTATAAAGATTGTGGGTGTGCTCCCTGCCTTCCCTTCTGCTTTCCTGTTCTCTGATGGAACTTCTGGTTCTGTAAGCCTATTTCCCAATTAAAGCTGTATATATTATTACAATTTCTGTCTGACTTCATTTAAGCCACTACACTTGGGGCACCAACATCATGCCTTTTTGCCCCCGCCCCTGAGTGGCCGGGGATGTAGGCTTGAATTTTAGTTTGAGAGATGCTCCCCCAATCTCGTAGCTCTCTGCCTGGGTCCTAACCACATAGCATGCTCCCAGCCCAGCTGCCAGGTGCCTTGCTGTTTTTCAGTGTGCTAGAGTCCCCAGTACAGCTCAGCAGATTAGTGACTCAAATACACACCATAGCCTGCAGGCCCAGTCCCACCCTGCCTGCCAGAATTACTCTGCCGGAGCATGTTAACCCCTTCTTTCCACTCTGCCTGACTACAGTGGCC
>NC_022036.1:5555576-5560128 GCF_000317375.1 Microtus ochrogaster
TGGACAATGTGGAGAGTATGGGAAGCTTATAGATCTCTCAGTGGTTGTTGCTGTTTTTTTTTTAAATCTCATGAAGTTCTTGGGACTATGCATAAGAAGAGACAAACAATTTTGAATCTTTAAAGATAGTAGATGGCACCAATGTAATATCAAAATCTAGATGCAACAGGAAAAATGCTTATAGGAGCACAGAGAGCCTATGGTAGCATCACAATACCTGTAAAACTTTAAGACTGACGGGGTTCCAGACTCAGAGTCTCAATCCTATGCAAGAAGCTATATGCAATTGATATTTTTGAAAGAGAAAATCCATTTTCTCCAATGGAGTGTCACTGGGTATATCATTTACATATTGGTAAAATCATGTACCCATGTGAGTTGATCAATAGAAAATAGTCCCCATGGTTTTTACATATATTTTGTTTAATTGGGTGTCTTTTCTTACTGACTTTATCTTTTTGGTACGCTTGTTGATTTTCACTTTGGGTTTTATATTTTTAAGAGAGAAAGAAGGAACATGATGTTAGTTGTGTAGGGATATAGTGATAATTTGTGAAGAGAAGTATTATGATAAATAAATATTACAAGAACATTTGTAAAATAATATCAATTTTCAAAAAGGGAATTAAAATAAAGAATTGGATGAGTTAAATACAAGGCTAGACTAGACCAAGAAATTCAACCACTAGTTACATATTATAAAAAAGAATCCATTTTGGCACTACAAGAATGATTAAACAAAAAAATACAGTCATTATTACTAGAGTAGCTGAAGGAAAGAACTTTAAATGTTTGGACAATGTTAAGAAGGTATTATACATGAAGAGTAATGATAAAAAAACCATTCATGACACTAAAATATCCATATGGTCTCCATAGGAGTTCAAACAAATAAGTGTATGATTCTTCCCTGACCTCTCTTCACTGAGGGGTTTGTTACTTGGCTGCTACTTCTGTTATAGCTCAGAGAGACACTGACGAAGCCTGCATACTTCTCAACTGTCATTATCATCATCTTACCAAATAAGGACTGCAGGCTTTTTTCCTCTAAAATTTTACAATTAGTGTACACTATTGTGGAGTTACTGTGACATTTTCAGACATGTATGTCATTTACTTCTCACATTGTCCCTTCCCAGTAGTCTTTGACCCTTTATCCTTGGCCCTCCATCTTCCCTACTGTCACCATTCTACTCTCGTGTATATGTTCTTCTTATGAGTGAACAGTGCAATACTTATGGTTTTGAGACCTGTGTCTTTCACTTCTTATGAACATACATAAACTCTCTTGTTTTGGGATGTTGCCCTTTACACTGTGTGACAACAGTGCACTATTAGGGAAATATAAATTCTGTGTTCATGTTCTTGCAAAAAGACAAATGCCAGAAGAAAAATGAATGTGAAGTTTGTCCCATGGGATCACTGATATGATTGTCAGCAGAACATTTAGCTACCATCTGCAGCCAGTCTCACATGCCCAAACAATTTTCATATCTTCCTATGGTTTTGGAGAAGCATGCAAGCTTAGGTAACTTCTCAGGTGAAAAGGTACCCCTCCAAATTAGTTCTTTCTAAGCTCCTCCCACCATTGTGTTTGTGAAAAGTAAAAGTATGTGAATAGTTGAAACTACCTGACAGACATGGCAACCTGACAATACTTCCACTTAAGTATTATCCTAGGAGCATGTGAATGAGAACAGGATGACAATATGACAAATCTGAACAGCTCTTCATGTGTGAAGCTCACCCAGCCAAGTCAGTTATAGAATCACAACCAATGCTATGAATCCTATGATGGCTTTTCCTGTAGTTTCTTCTGAGTTCTAATCCTTCACCTTCCAGTTAGCTTACCCCCTCAAACCCAATTGCCAAGATTTTAGCTAAGCCTTTCTCCCCCATTGGTGTTTAAGTTTAGAACCAATACTATTTTTCAGAGTCAACCACGATCTCTCACCTCCAATAATCATTTCTTGAAGTCTGGGTCCCATGGACAACAAAGCATCTGACAGGAAGGGTTTTCCAGTTGGATTACATTATTAGGCACAGCTAACACACACGTCCCTTCTCTGAATAGCTTGTGTCATGATATATGTGAATAATGAGTCCTGTGGAAGATATAAGTTAAAAAAATACAAGAAGAGTCACCACATACTGAGGCTTATTCTGTAGTTATCCGTTTATTAGTAGTTATGTCTATCATGGGGATACCTGTACAAATTAAGACTGACAATACACCAGCATATGTCTGTAGTAAAATGAAACAAATTTTTGACATATTACAACATAAAGCATATTAAACATATACCACACAATCCTACATGGCCAGGAGGTACTTAACAATGCTGTTTGTACCACAGCACTCTGAATGGTGTCACCAATGTTCAGGGTGACCATTTCCACATCAATTATCTTTGTATATACAATCCTACACAGTTGCTTTCAGTGGTTAAAAAGCAGAGTATCTAAAAGTCAATACTTGTTTGAAACTCTGCCTCCTATCTTAGCATCATTGATGATGCAGTGCTGGTCCACAGATCTCTTACATTTCCATTTTCTATTAAGCAGTTTAAAGAAATTTAGAGACAGGCTCTACTGATTGTAGAGGATTCATAGTCACTCACAATCTGTAAGAACTATACCATCTCAAAATGGTTCTTTTCTCACCTCTGGTAAACCTTCCAGAAATATGTGCAGACTTCTGCACTGCTGGAAGCTAGGATCCACTTATTCCAGTCAATTGGAATGACAGTGCCAGATTAACATGGACTCCATCAGCAGCTCCCACAATAGCCAGGGTCAGGAATGTACTCATCATGGCCAAAGTGATGAGCATTAAAGGGGTTCTTGCCTCTATAACACTATGGAGCAAAAAGGCTGCTTGTTGCAATGAAAGTAGGGTCTCATCTCTCCTTACTGAGACAATATAACATTCTCTTCTTTCTACATTCTTACATCCATTACCTGTGCTCTTATGCCTTCTTGGTAGCAGGAGACCTCCTGGTGTGAAGGAAAATCTTATTCCCAGAGAATAGTGAAGGAAAGAACTCATTGTTAAAAGAATACTGGAATGAAGGAAACAGTGGTACTCAATTTATTATGTAACTCTGTTGTCCTAGTGTAATTCATGAGTGCTTGAAAAGAAAGACTCTATGGGTGGCTATGAAATACTCTGTCGAAGACTGGAATATTTTTTTGTAACTTTAAAGAAGGTCCAGTTCTGGAAGATAGAGGGTGTCTATGAAACTCCCATAACCAAATAGTCTATCAATGGTCTCTAAATTTCTTTATTCTAACTTGTCATCTATCTACTTAAAAGGAAACGGAAATTTAAGATTTCTGTGGACCAAAAATGGAAAATCAAGGATGTTAAGAAAGGAGGTAGAGCTCTTAACACGTGTGGGCTTTTAGACACTCTGAAACTGGCTCATCAATTAGACACAGTGGAGGGGAAGAGGTGAGGTTTGAGTAGCAAGTGCCTTACTTTATTAGTAGATGAGACAATTATGTGAATATAATGCTCTCCTTTGATCTCAGTTTCAAGGTATTTGCCTCTCATGGTCATGTTATATTAAGGTCACTAAGGAACATGGGGCGTATATAAATACTAATGTAAATATAAACCATGATACTAAGGCTCATCAATGTAGAACTGAATGTATTAAACAAAATCAGCCCATATTTTAGTATGAACAGCTTTTGCTTGAAGTCTATACTCATTTTGAAGAATAGAATTGCTTTGGGCAATGTTCAACAGAATTTCTGAATAAGGGTGAGACTTATAGATACTACTATTATATGTGTCATAAGAGTACAGTGCTGTTCTAAGTCAATGATGAATCTTGTTTTTTTCTTCAATCAGCCTTATCAGTTTATCTTTTACTATTGTATAAATCACCCAAAGAAGGACAGTACCTGATGGTGTGTCAACTTGGGCCTATTTATAAGACCTAATTGGAGGGTTCTTCTTATCAGATGATTTTCTTGTCACTGACAGCATATATAAATAATATATATTGGTGAGATCATGTTTGATTTCTCCTGAAGCTACTGATAGTTCTGGACTTACACAGTAAGGTAGGAAAAGCATAGCAACAATTGTGGCATTGGGTTAGAGAAGGAAACTGATTGGAAAGGGGAGGAATTGGAACTCAGAACAAACTGTCGGAAATGCCCCCATAGGATTCATAGCATGTGTGGTGGTCCCATTACTGGCATGGATGGATGAGCTTCACACTCCCACACAGTCACACAGAGTGATCATACTTGTATCTTGTTTTTCATTTATTTCCTCTTGGTGATTCCTGAGTGGAAGAAATGATGTATTGCCATGTCTGACAAGGTTTCAGAATATTCACATACTTTAATTTTTCACCATTATGTTGTGGGAATGCATTCAGAAAGGATTCGTTTGGATGGAAGCCTTTTCACCTGAGACATTATCTAAACCTGGCAAGCTGCTCCAAGGCTAAGGAAAGACAGGAAAATTGTTGAATCATGTGAGACTGGCTGCAGGTGGCAGCCAAATGGTCTGCTGTCAATCAAATCAGAGGTC